>NW_022630853.1:0-48319 GCF_010909765.2 Amblyraja radiata | reverse complement strand
CTCTGTGTGAAAAAGTGTTTCCTCGTCTCCGTTCTAAATGGCCGACCCCTTATTCTAAACTGTGTGGCCCCTGGTTCTGGACTCCCCAAACATCGGGAACATGTTTCCTGCCTCTAGCGTGTCCAAACCCTTAATAATCTCGTATATGTTTCAATAAGAACCCCTCTCATCCTTTTAAACTCCACAGAGTGTACAAGCCCACAGCCGCTCCATTCTCTCAGCATATGACAGTCCCGTCATCCCGGGAATTAACCTTGTAAACCTATGCTGCACTGCACAAGTGAAATATAAGGTGCTGCTCCTCCAATTTACGGTGGGACTCACTCTGGCCATGGAGGAGGCCCAGGACAGAGAGGTCGGATTGGGAATGGGAATGGGAGGGGGAGTTGAAATGCTGAGTCACCGGGAGATCAGGTCGGTTATTGCGAACTGAGCTGAGGTGTTGGGCGAAGCGATCGCCAAGCCTGCGCTTGGTCTCACCGATGTAGAGCAGCTGACATCTGGAGCAGCGGATGCAGTAGATGAGGATAGGATGAGATCAAAATAGGACGTACATGGTAAATGGTAGGGAATTGAAGAATGCAGGTGAACAGAGAGATCTTGGAATAACTGTGCATAGTTCCCTGAAGGTGGAATCTCATGTAGATAGGGTGGTAAAGAAAGCTTTTGGTGTGCTGGCCTTTATAAATCAGAGCATTGAGTATAGAAGTTGGGATGAAATGTTAAAATTGTACAAGGCATTGGTGAGGCCAATTCTGGAGTATGGGGTACAATTTTGGTCGCCTAATTATAGGAAGGATGTCAACAAAATAGAGAGTACAGAGGAGATTTACTAGAATGTTGCCTGGGTTTCAGCAACTAAGTTACAGAGAAAGGTTGAACAAGTTAGGTCTTTATTCTTTGGAGCGCAGAAGGTTAAGGGGCGACTTGATAGAGGTCTTTAAAATGATGAGAGGGATAGACAGAGTTGACGTGGATAAGCTTTTCCCACTGAGAGTAGGGAAGATTCAAACAAGGGGACATGACTTGAGAATTAAGGGACAGACGTTTAGGAGTAACATGAGGGGGAACTTCTTTACTCAGAGTGGTGGCTGTGTGGAATGAGCTTCCAGTGAAGGTGGTGGAGGCAGGTTCGTTTTTATCATTTAAAAATAAATTGGATAGTTATATGGACGGGAAAGGAATAGAGGGTTATGGTCTGAGCGCAGGTAGATGGGACTAGGGGAGAATACGTGTTCGGCACGGACTAGAAGGGTCGAGATGGCCTGTTTCCGTGCTGTCATTGTTATATGGTTATATGGTTATTATATGAGGTTGGAGGAGATACAGGTGAACGTCTGCCTCACCTGGAACGACTGCTTGGGTCCTTGAATGGAGTTGAGGGGGGAAGTAAAACGACAAGTGTAGTATTTCTTGCGGTTGCAAGGGATAGTGCCAGGGGAGGCGGTGGCTTGGGTGGGAAGGGACAAATTCCCTGGTCAATTTGGTAGCAAACCCATGAAGGCAGATATTATCTAAATGGAGTCACGTTAATGATTTGGATGAAGGGATTAAAAGTAACATTAGCAGATTTGCAGATGACACAAAGCTGGGTGGCAGTGTGAGCTGTGAGGAGGATGCTATCAAGATGCAGGGTGACTTGGACAGGTTGGGGGAGCGGGCAGATGCAGTTTAATGCGGATAAATGTGAGGTTATCCACTTTGGTGGCAAAAACAGGAAGGCAGATTATTATCTAAATGGTGTTAAGTTGGGAAAAGGGGATCTGGGGGTCCTTGTTCATCAGTCAATGAAAGTAAGCATGCAGGTACAGCAGGCAGTGAAGAAAGCCAATGGCATGAATTCCACAGACTCACAACTCTCTGGGTGAAAATGTGTTTCCTCTAAATGGCTTACCCCTTATTCTTAAACTGTGGTCCCTGGTTCTGGACTCCCCCAACATCGGGAACATGTTTCCTGCCTCTAGCGTATCCAAACCCTTAATAATCTTATATATTTCAATAAGATACCCTCTCATCCTTCTAAATTCCAGAGTGTACAAGCCCAGCCAGTCCATTGTCTCAGCATATGACAGCCCCGCGATCCCGGGAATTAACCTGGTGAACTTACGCTGGGCTCCCTCAATAGCAAGAATGTCCTTCCTCAAATTAGGGGACCAAAACTGCACACAATACTCCAGGTGTGGTCTCACTATGGCCCTGTACAACTGCAGAAGGACCTCTTTGCTCCTATGCTCAACTCCTCTTGTTATGAAGGCCAACAGGCCAAAACTGCACACAATACTCCAGGTGTGGTCACACTAGGGCCCTGTACAACTGCAGAAGGACCTCTTTGCTCCTATGCTCAACTCCTCTTGTTATGAAGGCCAACAGGCCATTCGCTTTCTTCACTGCCTGCTGTACCTGCATGCTTACTTTCATAGACTGATGTACAAGGACCCCCAGATCCATTGTACTTCCTCTTTTCCCAACTTGACACCATTTAGATAGTAATCTGCCTTCCTGTTTTTGCTCAACTCCTCTTGTTATGAAGGCCAACATGCCATTCGCTTTGTTCACTGCCTGCTGTACCTGCATGCTTACTTTTGATTTACCCTTAGCTGCAGAAGGACCTCTTTGCTCCTATGCTCACCACCTCTTGTTATGAAGGCCAACAGGCCATTTGCTTTGTTGGCTGTACCTGCATGCTTACTTCAATTCACCCTTGACTGCAGGAGGACCTCTTTGCTCCTGTACACCTGCACATTGTCAACAACTTTTTTGAATTCAATAAGTATCACCACAGCAATGGTGGGTCACATCCCAAAGAGTTGTTGTGCACACTTTAACCTGGTGAGAAAATGAAAGCAGAGTGCACTGTGAATCTGGGACCTGATGCAAGCCAAGGGCAGTGAAGCGTGGAGAAATCTGATAGAATTGGTGATGCTATCAAGAGAATCTCGGGCGATGGTACTAGCCAAGACTGCCATGAGCATGCCCGGGGTGGACTGGAGCAGGTATAAATGCCAGGGCCGGGGAGGTGGAATTGATTCAGCTTCAGCTCCACAAGGCAAGCAAGATGGCCAGAATTCACAGCCTCGTGATGCTTCTGTGTGGACTCCTCGGAGGTAAGGGACAGCCGTATAGAGGTAAGCAAGACCACGTGTGGAAAGATGCTCGGAGTGGTGGAAGTGTGGGATGACTTGCTGCAGACGGGAGGGGTGATCTTACAAACATAGACGTGTTCAAGAAGGAACTGCAGATGATGGAAAATCGAAGGTACACAAAAATGCTGGGGGTGCAGCAGCATCTATGGAGCGAAGGAAATAGGCAACGTAGTCTGAAGAAGGGTTTCGGCCCGAAACGTTGCCTATTTCCTTCGCTCCATAGATGCTGCTGCACCCGCTGAGTTTCTCCAGCATTTTTTGTGTACCTTCCAGTTAGGTCAAGTTGGGAAAAGGGGATCTGGGGGTCCTTGTTCAGCAGTCAATGAAAGTAAGCATGCAGGTACAGAAGAGGGGCCTCGACCCGAAATGTCACCTGTTCCTTACGGTAGGCATGTTGGCCTTCATAACAAGAGGAGCAAAGAGGTCCTTCTGCAGTTGCCGATTTCCTTCGCTCCATAGATGCTGCTGCACCCGCTGGGTTTCTCCAGCATTTTTGTGTACCTTAGAAACATAGACAATAGGTGCAGGAGTAGACCATTCGGCCCTTCGAGCCAGCACCGCCATTCAATATGATCATGGCTGATCGTCCCCAATCAATAACTCATGCCTGCCTTCTCCCCATATCCTTGATTCCACTAGAGCTCTATCTAACTCTCTCTTAAATCCATCCAGTGATTTGGCCTCCACTGCCCTCTGTGGCAGGGAATTCACAATTCTCTGGGTGAAAAAGTTTTTTCTCACCTCAGTCTTAAATGGCCTCCCCTTTATTCTAAGACTGTGTGGCCCCTGGTTCAGGACTCGCCCAACATTGGGAACATTTTTCCTGCATCTAGCTGGTCCAGTCCTTTTGTCATTTTATATATATCTTATAGAGGTATGCAATGGACAATAGAAAATAGGTGCAGGAGTAGGCCATTCGGCCCTCTGAGCCAGCATCGCCATTCACTGTGATCATGGCTGATCTTCCCCAATCAGTACCCCGTTCCTGCCTTCTCCCCTTACACCCTGACTCTGCTATCTTTAAGAGCCCTATCTCGCTCTCTCTTGAAAGCATCCAGAGAACCGGCCTCCACCGCCCTCTGAGGCAGAGTATTCCACAGACTCACCACTCTCTGTGAGAAAAAGTGTTTCCTCGTCTCCGTTCTAAATGGCTTACCCCTTATTCTTAAACTGTGTGAGGCCCCTGGTTCTGGACTCCCCCGACATTTGAGGATGAGGGGTGATCTTATAGAGGTGTACAAAATCATGAGAGGAATAGATCGGGTAGAAGCACAGAGTCTTTTGCCCAGAGTAGGGGAATCGAGGACCAGAGGACATGGGTTCAAGGTGAAGGGGGATTTTAATAATTTTAAAACTTAATAGGAATCCTAGGGGTAACATTTCCACACAGAGGATGGTGAGTGCATGGAACAAGCTGCCAGAGGAGGTAGTTGAGGCAGGGACTATCGTAACATTTAAGAAACAGTTGGACAGGTACATGGATAGGACAGGTTTGGAGGGATATGGGGCAAACACAGGCAAGTGGGACTAGTTTAGATGGGACATTGTTGGCCGGTGTGGGCAAGTTGGGCCGAAGGGCTTGTTTCCACACTGTATTAATGTATGACTCTAACTGCATGACATGCTCAAAGGTTCCCTCAGACTTGTGATGTGAGTGATGCTGTGATACTGTGTGTAGATTCACTGCACATCTCGTATGTGTATGTGACAAATAAACTTGACTTGACTTGACTTGACGAGATGCTGGTTTAAACCAAAGACAGACATGCTCGAGGCAGGAAACATGTTCCTGATGTTGGGGGAGTCCAGAACCAGGGGCCACACACAGTTTAAGAATAAGGGGTCGGCCATTTAGAACGGAGATGAGGAAATATTTTTCCACCCAGAGAGTTGTGAGTCTGTGGGATTCTCTGCCGGTTCTCTGGAGAGAATTCTTTCAAGAGAGAGCTAGATAGGGCTCTTAAAGATAGCGAGAGAGAGTCAGGGGATATGGGGAGAAGGCAGGAACGGGGAACTGATTGGGGATGATCAGCCATGATCACATTGAATGGCGGTGCTGGCTGGAAGGACCGAATGACCTCCACTCCTGCACCCATTGTCTATTGTCTACTGACCCGGGGTGGGAGAGGGAGAAATCTTTGATTATGTCGGCTGCTTGTTTGAGAGCGCGTGTAGTGTAGATACAGTCTGGTTTGTGTGATGGACTGGGCCACACCAAGAGTCAATTCATGTCAAGAGTGTTTTATTGTCTTATGTCCCGCATGGGACAACGGAATTCTCACTTGCTGCAGCACAACAGAAAGAGTGAACATGTATACATTGTAAATAATGGGGAAAAAAAGAAATAGTTCAATAAATAACAAATATAGTGCATCTACACCTATCAGTAACTCGGTGCAGTCTTGGGCAGAGTTGTTGCCATACCCAGCTGTGATGCAACCCCCAAGAATGTGACACGTACGAGCCGCCATTCACTGTGATCATGGCTGTTCATCCCCAATCAGTACCCCGTTCCTGCCTTCTCCCCATATCCCCGTTCTAAATGGCCTACCCCCTTATTCTGAAGAAGGGTCTCGACCCGAAACGTCACCTATTCCTTCGCTCCATAGATCTCTCCATATCCCTTGACTCTGCTATTTTTAAGAGCCCTATCTAGCTCTCTCTTGAAAGTATCCAGAGATCTGGCCTCCATCGCCCTCTGAGGCAGAGAATTCCAGACTCACAACTCTCCGTGAGAAAAAGTGTTTCCTCATCTCCGTTCTAAATGGCCGACCCCTTATTCTTAAACTGTGTGTGTGGCCCCTGGTTCTGGACTCCCCCAACATCGGGAACATGTTTCCTGCCTCTAGCGTGTCCAAACCCTTAACAATCTCATATATGTTTCAATGAGATGCCCTCTCATCCTTCTAAACTCCACAGAGTGTACAAGCCCACAGCCGCTCCATTCTCTCAGCATATTCTGAGATTTCACCCAGAGATTCTCTCATCGCTGGGTGCAAAAGCTTTTCCTCGTCTCCGTTCTAAACGGCCGACTCCTTATTCTTAAACTGTGTGTGGCCCCTGGTTCTGGACTGCCCCCAACATCGGGGGAGTCCAGAACATTTTTTGTGCCGTCACGGGATGGTGACTGTCTCCCAGAATTGGGACTGGCTCCATGACATTATGTTCATGTCAAGCAGAGATCTATAGGTGAGTGTTGTTGGGAAGTTAGTGGCTCTGTGTTGGCTCAACCCTGCAGTTCGAACCTTTGCCCATGGAGACTTTGGCTCCATTCCAGTGAAAGGAAGAGAATGGCCAGTGAGAGTTAGGCCCAGCGTCAATTGGAGGAACAGCACCTCATATTCCGCTTGGGCAGTTTGCACCCCAGCGGTATGAACATTGACTTCTCCAATTTCAGGTAGTCCCAGCTTTCTCCCTCCTTTGAACAAGTTAGGGCTTTATTCTTTGGAGCGCAGAAGGTTAAGGGGGGACTTGATAGAGGTTTTTTAAATGATGAGAGGGATAGACAGAGTTGACGTGGAAAAGCTTTTCCCACTGAGAGTAGGGAAGATTCAAACAAGGGGACATGACTTGAGAATTAAGGGACTGAAGTTTAGGGGTAACATGAGGGGGAACTTCTTTACTCAGAGAGTGGTAGCTGTGTGGAATGAGCTTCCAGTGAAGGTGATGGAGGCAGGTTTGTTTTTATCATTTAAAAATAAATTGGATAGTTATATGGGTGGGAAAGGAATGGAGGGTTATGGTCTGAGCGCAGGTATATGGGACTAGGGGAGATTATGTGTTCGGCACGGACTAGAAGGGTCGAGATGGCCTGTTTCCGTGCTGTAATTGTTATATGGTTATATGGTTATATGGTTCCCTCCCCCTTCCCAGCTCTCCCACAGCCTCAGAATTAAAGGACACTTCAGGGACAAGCTTTTATTTAGAGAGATGTTAGCCAAACGCTGGAAAATAGGATTAGGATAGATAGGCATCCTTGTTGGCATGGAGGTGGGCTAAAATTTCCCTGAAGTTTAACCCTTAAAATCTGGGGGCGGGCGGGAAGAAAGGAGGCGGAGACAGTGGGCTGTGGGAGAGCTGTATATCTAAAGTAAACCATACTAAACAAACTACTAATTTAATAGTAGTTCTAGATGCCAGCTGATTTACATCGGTGAGACCAAGCGTAGGTTGGGCGACCGTTTCGCCGAACACCTCCGCTCAGTCCGCAATAACCTACCTGACCTCCCGGTGGCTCAGCACTTCAACTCCCCCTCCCATTCCCAATCCGACCTCTCTGTCCTGGGTCTCCTCCATTGCCAGAGTGAGCAACAGCGGAAATTGGAGGAACAGCACCTCATATTCCGTCTGGGGTCCTTGCGCCCTTATGGCATCAACATTGAATTCCCCCAATTTGGCTAGCCTGTGCTGTCTCCTCCCCTTCCTTCACCCTCTAGCTGTCTCCTCCCACCCTCCCATCCGCCCGCCCTCGGGCTCCTCCTCCTCCTCCCTTTTTCTTTCTTTCTTTCCCCCCCCCCATCAGTCTGAAGAAGGGTTTCGGCCCGAAACGTCGCCTATTTCCTTCGCTCCATAGATGCTGCTGCACCCGCTGAGTTCCTCCAGCAATTTTGTGTACCTACTAATTTAATAGGATAGGTACACAAAATTGCTGGGGAAACTCAGCGGGTGCAGCAGCATCTATGGAGCAAAGGAAATAGGCGACGTTTCGGGCCGAAACCCTTCTTCAGACAGGATTTAATAGGATAAATGTATTTTAATCCTCTGCCCATACTAGTGGCTTGGTATTAATATATGTATTTCCTTCCAACAGATAGGGTAACATCTATGTCGATGAGTAAGTATTAAAAACATCTTTTTTTATACTATAGCAAGTATGTATGGAATGACCAACCCCACTATTACATGAGAACAAGACACAGAGTGCTGGAGTAACTCAGAGGCTCAGGCAGCATCTCTGGAGAACACGGATGGGTGAGGTTTCAGGTTGAGACCCTTCTTCAGATTCTGAAGAAGGGTCTCAAACCTGAAAGGCCACACATGCCTTCTCTCCAGAGATGCAGCCTGTCTGACTGAGTTACTCCAGCATTTTGTGGTTATCTTTGGTGTAAACCATCCTCTGCAGATCCTTCCGACAGCATTCTGGTAAACCCTCTCCCTGTAGCTGAAACCCTCTAATCCAGGCAGCGTTCAGGTAAACCTTCTCTGCACCATCTCCAAAGCCCCCACATTCGTAGAGTTTTGGTCTCCAAATCTGAGGAAGGACATTCTTGCCATAGAGGGAGTGCAGAGAAGGTTCACCAGACTGATTCCTGGGATGTCAGGACTTTCATATGAAGAAAGACTGGATAGACTCGGCTTGTACTCGCTAGAATTTAGGAGATTGAGGGGGGGATCTTATAGAAACTTACAAAATTCTTAAGGGGTTGGACAGGCTAGATGCAGGAAGATTGTTCCCGATGTTGGGGAAGTCCAGGACAAGGGGTCACAGCTTAAGGATAAGGGGGAAATCTTATAGGACCGAGATGAGAAAAACATTTTTTTCCCCCACACAGAGAGTGGTGAATCTGTGGAATTCTCTGCCACAGAAGGTAGTTGAGGCCACAGTTCATTGGCTATATTTACGAGGGAGTTAGATGTGGCCCTTGTGGCTGTGAGGGGATCTATTGAGGGAGCCCAGCGTATTGTGTGCAGTTTTGGCCTGTTGGCCTTCATAACAAGAGGAGTTGAGTACAGGAGCAAAGAGGTCCTTCTGCAGATGTACAGGGCCCTGGTGAGACCACACCTGGAGTATTGTGTGCAGTTTTGGTCCCCTAATTTGAGGAAGGGCATTCTTGCTATTGAGGGAGCCCAGCGTAGGTTCACCAGGTTTAAGAGGGAGTTAGATGTGGCCCTTGTGGCTAAAGGGATCAGGGGGTATGGAGAGAAGGCAGGTACAGGATACTGAGTTGGATGATCAGCCATGATCATATTGAATGGCGGTGCAGGCTCGGAGGGCCGAATGGCCTCTACTCCTGCACCTATTTTCTATGTTTCTATGTATGGAGAGAAGGCAGGTACAGGATACTGAGTTGGATGATCAGCCATGATCATATTGAATGGCGGTGCAGGCTCGGAGGGCCGAATGGCCTCTACTCCTGCACCTATTTTCTATGTTTCTATCCTTCAAACACAAAATTCTCTCCACCATTTCTTCTTCTGAGCGAATAAATGAATGGAACAACCAAACATAAACTGTGTGACCAATATCATCAAACGATAATGTCTGTGCTTTGGATACGAGAATCCTGTGGTACTGACCAACTGTCTGAACCTTCAGCTAAACGTATAGTTTTTCTGTGAGATGGAAGATATCACCATCTCTTATCTTAAAATCCTATTTCTTTCTGACAATGTCTGTGTTTTGTATCTACAGTGTATGGGACTAATACCTATAACTCAGGTAAGAGTTTATGAACATTCCAGACATATACCACTGTGGAACTCGGGGAATGATGTCACATCTACACTAGTCCCACCTGCCACTGTTTGGCCCATATCTCTCTCAACGTTTCCTATCCATGTACCTGTCCATATGCCTTTTAAATGTAATGCCTCAATTACCTCATTCTATACACTCACCATCCTCTGTGTGAAAAGGTTGCCCCTCAGGTTCCTATTCAATCTTTCCCCTCTCACCTTAAACCTTTGTCCCCTAGTTCTTGATTTCCCCTACACTGTGTAAGAGATATCTGCTTGCACACGATCCCTATTCCTCCATTTAAGGATCACAGTTTAAGGATAAGGGGGAAATCTTTTAGGACCGAGATGAGGAAAACATTTTCCCCACACAGAGAGTGGTGAATCTGTGGAATTCTCTGCCACAGAAGGTAGTTGAGGCCACAGTTCATTGGCTATATTTAAGAGGGAGTTAGATGTGGCCCTTATGGCTAAGGGGATCAGGGGGTTATGGAGAGAAGGCAGGTACAGGATACTGAGTTGGATGATCAGCCATGATCATATTGAATGGCGAATGGTGCAGGCTCGAAGGGCCGAATGGCCTCTACTCCTGCACCTATTGTCTATGTTTCTATTCCCTACACACCTACCTTCTCATCTAAAAGCATTTTAAATGCTACTATTGTATCTGCCTCCAGCACCACCCCCGGGCAGCATGTTCACGACTTTAAATTTTGCCCCCTCTCAAGCCGTGTCCTCTAAACTTGCACATTCCCATCCTGGTGACAATTGTGCTGCCTGTCTACCCTATCAATGCTTCTCATGCCACTGGGAGAACGTACAAACTCCGTACAGACAGCACCCGTGGTCAGGATTGAACCCGGGTTTCTGGCGCTGTGAGGCAGCAAGTCTACCACTGCTCCACCCTGCTGACATAAATGGTGATGTGATGTGAAAGCACTGCAGAGGGTGGTGAAAACTGCCCAACGCATCACCGGTTCCTCGCTCCCCTCCATTGAGTCTGTCCAAAGCAAGCGTTGTCTGCGGAGGGCGCTCAGCATCGCCAAGGACTGCTCTCACCCCAACCACGGACTGTTTACCCTCCTACCATCCGGGAGGCGCTACAGGTCTCTCCGTTGCCCGACCAGCAGGTCCAGGAACAGCTTCTTCCCTGCGGCTGTCACTCTACTCAACAATGTACCTCGGTGATTGCCAAACACACCCCCCCCCCCCTGGACACTCCTTCCCACCAGGAAAACACTATGACTGTATGCATGTAAATAGATTTATTGAAATCATATTCTACGTCGCTCTTCCAGGGAGATGCTAACTGCATTTCCTCACCTACAAAGCCCTCCACCATCTGGCCCCCCCATATCTCACTGACCTCCTCTCCCCCTACCGACCCTCACGGTCCCTCAGATCCACATCCGCCGGTCTCCTCTCCATCCGCAAGTCCAACCTCCGCAGTTTTGGGGACAGAGCCTTCTCCAGGGCAGCTCCCAGGCTCTGGAACTCCCCCCCCCCCAACTGATCCGCAATTCCGTGTCCCTCACCATCTTCCAGTCCCGCCTCAAGACCCATCTCTTCACCTCTGCCTATCCTTAGCCCCACGTCCCCCTCCCTTTTCATCTGTGCATTCGTTGCCTCATATTGTGTTTTGTATTGAATTCTGTCTTTACTTTGTGTACTAGTCATGTCTCTATTTATTTCATTCCCCTTACATGTTTTTCCTCTACCTGCTAAATTTTTGTAAGGTGTCCTTGAGACTCTTGAAAGGCGCCCATAAATAAAATGTATTATTATTATTATTTCGTTGTCTCTGTACTGTACACTGACAATGACAATTAAAGTTGAATCTGAATCTGAATCTGAACGATATCATCAAATGACTGACTTATCATCCATCTGGTCTCTGACAACCCATTTCTTTCCGATAACGCCTGTGTTTTCCACCCACAGCGTATGGTTCTGACACTAAACCAGGTAAGAGTTGAACATCCTACTCACACCATTCCAGACAATGTTTCAAACTGTTGTAAGGACAATTATGAGGGGAGCTGGCTGTGGTGAGATCCAGACACTGGACAGGCAGTGGACAGCAAGTGAAATAGTGCAAAGTTGATGAACAGTACAGCGTAGGTAGGAACGGGCCCTTCGGCTAACGATGTTTGTGTCGAACATGATGACAAGTTATTGAGAAGGAACTGAAGAAGGGTTTCGGCCTGAAACGTTGCCTATTAGCCATATAACAATTACAGCACGGAAACAGGCCATCTCGACCCTTCTAGTCCGTGCCGAACACGTTTTCTCCCCTAGTCCCATATATCTGCGCTCAGACCATAACCCTCCATTCCTTTCCCATCCATATAACTATCCAATTGATTTTTAAATGATAAAAACGAACCTGCCTCCACCACCTTCACTGGAAGCTCATTCCACACAGCCACCACTCTCTGAGTAAAGAAGTTCCCCCTCATGTTACCCCTAAACTTCAGTCCCTTAATTCTCAAGTCATGTCCCCTTGTTTGAATCTTCCCTACTCTCAGTGAGAAAAGCTTATCCACGTCAACTCTGTCTATCCCTCTCATCATTTTAAAGACCTCTATCAAGTCCCCCCTTAACCTTCTGCGCTCCAAAGAATAAAGCACTAACTTGTTCAACCTTTCTCTGTAACTTAGTTGCTGAAACCCAGGCAACATTCTAGTAAATCTCCTCTGTACTCTCTCTATTTTGTTGACATCCTTCCTATAATTAGGCAACCAAAATTGTACACCATACTCCAGAATTGGCCTCACCGATGGCTTGTACAATATTTCCTTCGCTCCATAGATGCTGCTGCACCCGCTGAGTTTCTCCAGCATTTTTGTCCACCTATGATGACAAGTTAAACTGACCTACTCCATATTCCTATTTTCCTTGTACTTCCATGTGCCTGTGGAAGACCTTTCATGCCACTATCGTATCTGCCTCTACCACCACCCCTGGCAACGCGCTCCAGACCCCTACCATCCTCTGTGTAGAAAACCCAGCAGGTACAGGCCCAGTGCCGTCAAACACTCATCATGTGTTAACCTAATCATTCCTGGGATCGTCCATTCAGCTATCTCGTGGGATCTAACCTTCCAGAGCAGCCGACCTTGCCGAATGCCTTACTAAAATCCATGTATACAACGTCTGTGGCTCTGCCCTCATCAACCATAAGGGCCACATCTTCAAAAAAGTCAATCAGATTCGGGATACAACCTACACCTACCATGTACAAAACCATGTTGAGTCTCCCAAGCAGCCCTTGTCCATCGAAATACATGTGTATCCTAATCCTCACAATACTCTCTCGACTGGATAGACTCATAGATACATAGAAAATAGGTGCAGGAGTAGAGGCCATTCGGCCCTTCGAGCCTGCACCGCCATTCGATATGATCATGGCTGATCTCGGCTTGTACTCGCTAGAATTTAGAAGATTGAGGGGGGACCTCATAGAAACTTACAAAATTCTTAAGGGGTTGGACAGGCTAGATGCAGGAAGATTGTTCCCGATGTTGGGGCAGTCCAGAACAAGGGGTCACAGTTTAAGGATAAGGGGGAAAAGTTTTAGGACCGAGATGAGAAAATCATTTTTTACACAGAGAGTGGTGAATCTGTGGAATTCTCTGCCTCAGAAGGTAGTTGAGGCCACACAGTTCATTGGCTATATTTAAGAGGGAGTTAGATGTGGCCCTTGTGGCTAAAGGGATCAGGGGGTATGGAGAGAAGGCAGGTACAGGACAACATCACCCGGCGAGAACGGCCAGGAACATCAGGCCTCCGTAGAGGCAACTGTGGAGGCCTCAATGGGCCCGACTATGGGTGAACTGGGGTTGGGGACTGGACTTTGTGCCTTCCCTCATGGTGGGAGCCATTGTGGGGGGATGTTCTTTATGTTTAATCTCTTATTAATGTTATGTCTGTATTCTTTCTTTATGTGCTGCATTGGCAAGAAGCATTTCACTACACCTAGGTGTATGTGACTAATAAATAACCTTTGAATAACCTTTGACTGAGTTGGATGATCCCAGGCATGATCATATTAAATGGCGAATGGTGCAGGCTCGAAGGGCCGAATGGCCTCTACTCCTGCACCTATTTTCTATGTTTCTATGTAGCCTTCCGACCGCAGACGTTAAACTCAGTGGCTTGTAGTTCCCAGCCATTTCCCTGCACCCTTTCTTGAATAGGGACACAACATTTGCCTCGCTCCAGTCCTTCGGCACCTCGCAGGTATTTAATGACTCATAAATCTCAGCATGGGCTCCTGCAAGTTCCTCTCCAGCTTCCCACAGTGTCCTCAGATATATCTGATCAGGCCTGGGAGATTTGTCTATCTTCATAGGCATCAGGATCTTCATCACCTCATGTCTCTTGACTGCTCGCATGATACTGCCAGTGACTACCCCAAGCTTATGTGGCTCCCCACTTTGATTCCTGAAAGGGTCGCACTCTCTCTCTGGTTACATAGAAACATAGACAATAGGTGCAGGAGTAGAGGCCATTCGGCCCTTCGAGCCTGCACCATTCGCCATTCAATATGATCATGGCTGATCATCCAACTCAGTATCCTGTACCTGCCTTCTCTCCATACCCCCTGATCCCTTTAGCCACAAGGGCCACATCTAACTCCCTCTTAAATATAGCCAATGAACTGTGTGGCCTCAACTACCTTCTGTGGCAGAGAATTCCACAGATTCACAACTCTCTGGGTGGAAAAGTTTCTCCTCATCTCAGTCCCAAATGGCCACAGATTCACACAACTCTCTGGGTGAAAACGTTTTTTCTGACCTCAGTCTTAAATGACCTCCCCTTTATTCTAAGACTGTGTGGCCCTGGTTCTGGACTCGCCCAACATTGGGAACATTTTTCCTGCATCTAGCTTGTCCAGTCCTTTTATAATTTTATATGTTTCTATAAAATCCCCCCCCTTCCCCTCATCCTTCTAAACGCCAGTGAATACAAGCCTAGTCTTTTCAATCTTTCCACATATGACAGTCCCGCCATCCCAGGGATCAATCTGGCGAACCTACGCTGCACTGCCTCAATCACAAGAATGTCCTTCCTCAAATTAGGGGACCAAAACTGTACACAATACTCCAGATGTGGTCTCACCAGAGCCCTATACAACTGCAGAAGAACCTCTTTACTACCATACTGAAATCCTCTTGTTATGAAGGCCAACATTCCATTAGCTTTCTTCACTGCCTGCTGTACCTGCACGCCAACTTTCAGTGACCGGTGTACATGGACACCCAGGTCTCGCTGTACCTCCCCCCCTAACCTAACCCCATTGAGATAATCTTTCCAGGGATCCCACACAACCCCAGCCGACTATACCTGTCCCAGGCCTGATTAAAGCCTCCATTTTGCTCATCATCTAGGCTTCCTTTACATTAGCCTGCCTTGCCTTTGACACTAATAAGAACGTGCATGTCTTGCACACGTCAGTACAATTTTAAAATCATCCCACTTTCCTGACGTTAATTTTCCATCAAACAACCTACTCCAATCAACTTGATTGAGTTCCTGTCTCATACACTCAAAGTTGGCCTTGCCCCAACTTACAATTCCACATGTGGGCCTGCTCTGTTCATGTCCAGAATTGTCTTATACCTAATAGAACAATGCTTGCTGGTCCCAAAAGGCTCATTCACAATCAACTTTTGAGTTTTCATCTGTTACAACAAATGTTATTGCATCTCCTATCTGAGGTATACTGAGAGAAGGAATAAATAAAATGAAAAATCTGAACCATATGATCAATGCCATCAGATACATAGAAACATAGTCAATAGGTGCAGGAGTAGAGGCCATTTGGCCCTTCGAGTCTGCAACGCCATTCAATATGATCATGGCTGATCATCCAACTCAGTACCCTGTACCTGCCTTCTCTCCATACCCCCTGATCCCTTTAGCCACAAGGGCCACATCTAACTCCCTCTTAAATATAGCCAATGACCTGGCCTCAACTAACTTCTGTGGCAGAGAGTTCCAGAGATTCACCACTCATGAATGAGTAACATCTCTCCAGTCTATGAAATTCCCACCTCTTGCTGATAATGCATCTGTTTTCTGTCCATAGGTTACGACAGCTATGATCCAGGTAAGACATCCATGGATGTGATGTGCAGTCTGGGCCTGTCCACTGCCCTCTGTCAGTCGAATCTCTGGCGGATCTCACTCCTGCCAGTCCAGTGGTCCCAAAACCCCAGACAAATTCAAACTGAAAGCTCTTCAATAAATACTCCTGCTTGGAGTAAGTTGCACAGATTTCACAGTCGTGGGGGTGAGAATGGAAGTGAGCAGGGGTGAGGTTAATGATCACACATTTAACTACACATGTGATATGAAGACTTTACACCCTGTCCCACAGTGGAGTAGAGTTGAAGAATTTCTGCAGCATTTGTACTGTTTCAGCTAACACCAAATACCAAAGCTTGAATGGAGAAGGCATCCACGAATCCTGTGGTACTGACCAACTGTCTGAACCTTCAGCTAAACATGTATTCTCTCTGTGAGATGTTAGAGGAGGAAGGACATTGTAACAGGGCTACTTCACCTTACACCTGAGATACACCGAGAGAGGGAATTAATGATACAACCAAACACAAATAGTGTGATCAATGTCATCAAATGACTGACTTATAATCCCTCTGGTCTCTGAAAACCCATTTCTTTCTGGTAACGCCTGTGTTTTCCATCCACAGGCTATGGTTCCGACAGTAAATCAGGTAAGAGCTTAACATCCACCTCACACCATTCCAGACAATGCTGCAAATCACTTTCACACTGTTGTAAGGACAATTATGAAGGAACGTGAGGGGAGCTGGCTGTGGTGGCTTCCAGAAACACATTGAAAGCCATGACACTGGACAGAAAGTGAAATAAACTCCTTTCAGCCACAAACCTATCTGCAAACATGGTCCATCCATGGCTGACAGGAGAAAATACACATAGTCAAAGTCATGGGGTGATACAGCGTGGAAACAGGCCCTTTGGCCTAACTTACCCACACCGGCCAACAATGTCCCAGCTACACTAGTCCCATTGCCAGTGCTTGGTCCATATCCCTCCAAACCCGTCCTATCCATGTACCTGTCTAACTGTTTCTGAAACGATGGGATAGTCCCAGCCTTAACTACCTCCTCTGGCAGCTTGTTCCATACACGCACCATCTTTGTGTGAAAAAGCTACCCCTCGGATTCCTGTTAAATCTTTTCCCCTTCACATTAAACCTATGTCCTCTGGTCCACGATTCTGCTACTTGCGCAAAAGACTCTGTACGTTTATCCGATCTATTCTATTCCTCTAATGACTTTATACACCACCATAAGATCTCCCTTGATCCTCCTGCGCTCCATGGAATAGAGACCCAGCCTACTCAACCTCTCCCTATAGCTCACACCCTCTAGTCCTGGCAACATCCTTGTAAATATTTTCTGAACCCTTTCAAGCTTGACAATATCTTTCCTATAACAAGGTGCCCAGAACTGAATATTCTAAGTTCAAGTTCAAGTTAGTTTATTGTCATGTGTCCCTGTGTAGGACAATGAAATTCTTGCTTTGCTTAAGCACACAGAAAATAGTAGGCATTTACTACAAAACAGATAAATGTGTCCATATACCATGATATAAATATATACACACATGAATAAATAAACTGATAGTGCAAATAACAGAAAGTGGTTGGTAATAATCAGAGTTTTATCCGAGCCAGGTTTAATAGCCTGATGGCTGAGGGGAAGTAACTATTCCGGTCTCACCAACGTTTTATACAACTGCAACTTGACCTCCCAACTTCTATACTCAATACTCTGACTGATGAAGGCCAAAGTGCCAAAAGCCTTACTGATCACTTTATCTATCTGCGACTCGACCTTCAAGGAACCATGCACCTGTACTACTAGATCCCTCTGCTCTACAACACTACCCAGAGGCCTAGCATTTACTGTGTAGGTCCTGTTCGACGTCCCAAAATGCGACACCTCACACTTCTCTGTATTAAATTTCATCAACCATTCCTCCGCCCACCTGGCCAATCGATCCAGATCCTGCTGCAATCGTTCACAACCATCTTCACTAACTGGAAAACCACTAACTTTTGTATCATCAGCAAACTTGCTAATCTACCCTGTATGTTCTCATCCAAATCATTGATGTAGATGACAAACAGTACCGAACCCTGAGGCCCACCACTAGTCACAGGCCTCCAGTCTGAGAAGCAACCATCCACCATCACCCTCTGCTTCCTTCCATGGAGCCAATTTGCTATCCATTCACCTATTTGAATAGACAACAGACAATAGATGCAGGACTAGGCCATTCGGCCCTTTGAGCCAGCACCGCCATTAAATGTGATCATGGCTGATCATCCACAATCAGTATCCCTGTTCCTGCCTTCTCCCCATATCCCCTGACTCCGCTATCTTCAGGAGCCCTATCTAGTTCTCTCGTGAAAGTTTCCAGAGAATCGGCCTTCACCGCCCTTTGAGGCAGAGAATTCCACAGATTCACAACGCTCTATGTGAAAAAGTGTTTCCTCATATCCGTTCTAAATGGCCAACCCCTTAATCTTAAACTGTGGCCCATGGTTCCCCCAACATCGGGAACATGTTTCCTGCCTCTAGGGTGTCCAAACCCTTAATAATCGTTTGTTTCAATAATCTCATCCTTCTAAATTCCAGACGTCCCAAAATGCGACACCTCACACTTCTCTGTATTAAATTCCATCAACCATTCCTCCGCCCACCTGGCCAATCGATCCAGATCCTGCTGCAATCTTTCACAACCTTTTTCACCATCTGCAAAACCACTAAATGAAAAACCTGAACCGTATGACCACATCTCTCCAGTCTATGAATTCCCACCTCTTGCTGATAATGCATCTGTTTTCTGCCCATAGGTTACGACAGCTATGTACCAGGTAAGACATCCATGGATGTGATGTGCAGTCTGGGCCTGTCCACTGCCCTCTGTCAGTCGAATCTCAGGCGGATCTCACTCCTGCCAGTCCAGTGGTCCCAAAACCCTAGACAAATTCAAACTGAAAGCTCTTCAATAAATGCTCCTGCTTGGAGTAAGTTGCACAGATTTCACAGTCGTGGGGATGAGAATGGAAGTGAGCAGGGGTGAGGTTAATGCGACACCTCACACTTCTCTGTATTAAATTCCATCAACCATTCCTCCGCCCACCTGGCCAATCGATCCAGATCCTGCTGCAATCGTACACAACCATCTTCACTAACTGGAAAACCACTAACTTTTGTACCATCAGCAAACTTGTTAATATACCCTGTACGTTCTCATCCAAATCATTGATGTAGATGACACAGTAACGGGCCCAGCACTGAACCCTGAGGCCCACCACTAGTCACAGGCCTCCAGTCTGAGACACAATCTTCCACCATCACCCTCTGCTTCCTTCCATGGAGCCAATTTGCTATCCATTCACCTATCTCTCCATGAATCCCATGCGATCTAACATTCCAGAGCAGCCCACCATGTAGAACCTTGTCCAATGCCTTACTGAAGTCCATGTACACAACATCTACAGCTCTGCCCTCATCCACCTTCTTGGTCACGTCTTCAAAAAATGAATATTCAGAAATCTAAATCTAACAACATGAGGGAGAGAGTTGCCAGAAATCTCAGTCGGTCGCAGAATGGAAGCATTCTGGAAATCAGCAAAGTTGGACAAAGAGATTGATGAAGAAATGTTAATAAAATGAAAAACCTGAACCGTATGATCAATGCCATCAGATGAATGAGTAACATCTCTCCAGTCTATGAAATTCCCACCTCTTGCTGATAATGCATCTGTTTTCTGTCCATAGGTTACGACAGCTATGATCCAGGTAAGACATCCATGGATGTGATGTGCAGTCTGGGCCTGTCCACTGCCCTCTGTCAGTCGAATCTCTGGTGGATCTCACTCCTGCCAGTCCAGTGGTCCCAAAACCCCAGACAAATTCAAACTGAAAGCTCTTCAATAAATGCTCCTGCTTGGAGTAAGTTGCACAGATTTCACAGTCGTGGGGGTGAGAATGGAAGTGAGCAGGGGTGAGGTTAATGATCACACATTTAACTACACATGTGATATGAAGACTGTCCCACAGTGGAGTAGAGTTGAAGAATTTCTGCAGCATTTGTACTGTTTCAGCTAACACCAAATACCAAAGCTTGAATGGAGAAGGCATCCACGAATCCTGTGGTACTGACCAACTGTCTGAACCTTCAGCTAAACATGTATTCTCTCTGTGAGATGTTAGAGGAAGAAGGACATTGTAACAGGGCTACTTCACCTTACACCTGGGATACACCGAGAGAAGGAATTAATGATACAACCAAACACAAACGGTGTGATCAATGTCATCAAATGACTGACTTATTATCCGTCTGGTCTCTGAAAACCCATTTCTTTCTGGTAACGCCTGTGTTTTCCATCCACAGCCTATGGTTCCGACAGTAAAACAGGTAAGAGTTTAATCAGGGAAGAGAGGAGATTAACGCAATGGAAAGGAAGGACATTAGCTTGGAGGATGTGGAATCGATATGGGTAGAGCTGCGAAACACTAAGGGGCAGAAAACGCTAATGGGTGTTGTGTACAGGCTACCTAACAGTAGTAGTGGAGTTGGGGATGGCATCAAATAGGAAATTAGAAATGCGTGCAACAAAGGTAAAACAGTTTGAACTACAACAATTGTTCATCCCAGTTTGGCAAAAGAATAAATCAGGGAAGGTAGTGCATCCGTGGATAACAAGGGAAATCAGGGATAGTATCAAAGCAAAAGATGAAGCGTACAAATTAGCCAGAAAAAGCAGCCTACCAGAGGACTGGGAGAAATTCAGAGACCAGCAGAGGACGACAAAGGGCTTAATTATGAAAGGGAAAATAGATTATGAAAGAAAACTGGCAGGGAACATAAAAACTGATTGCAAAAGTTTGTATAGATATGTGCAGAGAAAGAGATTAGTTAAAACAAATGTAGGTCCCTTGCAGTCAGAAACAGGTGAATTGATCATGGGGAACAAGGACATGGCGGACCAATTGAATAACAACTTTGTTTCCGTCTTCACTAAGGAAGACATAAATAATCTGCCAGAAATAGCAGGGGACTGCAGGTCAAATGAGATGGAGGAACTGAGTGAAATCCAGGTTAGCCGGGAAGTGGTGTTAGGTAAATTGAATGGATTAAAGGCCGATAAATCCCCAGGGCCAGATAGGCTGCATCCCAGAGTACTTAAGGAAGTAGCTCCAGAAATAGTGGATGCATTAGTGATAATTTTTCAAAACTCTTTAGATTCTGGAGTAGTTCCTGAGGATTGGAGGGTAGCTAATGTAACACCACTTTTTAAAAAGGGAGGGAGAGAGAAAACGGGGAATTACAGACCAGTTAGTCTGACATCGGTAGTAGGGAAACTGCCAGAGTCAGTTATTAAAGATGGGATAGCAGCACATTTGGAAAGTGGTGAAATCATTGGACAAGGTCAGCATGGATTTACGAAAGGTAAATCATGTCTGACGAATCTTATAGAATTTTTCGAGGATGTAACTAGTAGAGTGGATAAGGGAGAACCAGTGGTTGTGTTATATCTGGACTTTCAGAAGGCTTTCGACAAGGTCCCACATAAGAGATTAGTATACAAACTTAAAGCACACGGTATTGGGGGTTCAGTCTTGATGTGGATAGAGAACTGGCTGGCAAACAGGAAGCAAAGAGTAGGAGTAAACGGGTCCTTTTCAGAATGGCAGGCAGTGACTAGTGGAGTACTGCAAGGCTCAGTGCTGGGACCCCAGCTATTTACAATATATATTAATGATTTGGACGAGGGAATTGAATGCAACATCTCCAAGTTTGCGGATGACACGAAGCTGGGGGGCAGTGTTAGCTGTGAGGAGGATGCTAGGAGGCTGCAAGGTGACTTGGATAGGCTGGGCGAGTGGGCTAATGCATGGCACATGCAGTATAATGTGGATAAATGTGAGGTTATCCACTTTGGTGGCAAAAACAGGAAAGTAGACCATTATCTAAATGGTGGCCGATTAGGAATAGGGGAGATGCAACGAGACCTGGGTGTCATGGTACACCAGTCATTGAAAGTAGGCATGCAGGTGCAGCAGGCAGTGAAGAAAGCGAATGGTATGTTAGCATTCATAGCAAAAGGATTTGAGTATAGGAGTAGGGAGGTTCTACTGCAGTTGTACAGGGTCTTGGTGAGACCACACCTGGAGTATTGCGTACAGTTTTGGTCTCCAAATCTGAGGAAGGACATTATTCCCATAGAGGGAGTACAGAGAAGGTTCACCAGACTGATTCCTGGGTTGTCAGGACTTTCATATGAAGAAAGACTGGATAGACTCGGCTTGTACTCGCTAGAATTTAGGAGATAGAGGGGGGATCTTATAGAAACTTACAAAATTCTTAAGGGGTTGGACAGGCTAGATGCAGGAAGATTGTTCCCGATGTTGGAGAAGTCCAGGACAAGGGGTCACAGCTTAAGGATAGAGGGGAAATCCTTTAGGACCGAGATGAGAAATTTTTTTTTCACACAGAGAGTTGTGAATCTCTGGAACTTTCTGCCACAGAAGGTAGTTGAGGCCACAGTTCATTGGCTATATTTAAGAGGGAGTTAGATGTGGCCCTTGTGGCTAAAGGGATCAGGAGGTATAGAGAGAAGGCAGGTACAGGATAATGAGTTGGATGATCAGCCATGATCATATTGAATGGCGGTGCAGGCTCGAAGGGCCGAATGGCCTCTACTCCTGCACCTATTGTCTATGTTTCTATGTAACATCCTCCTCACACCATTCCAGACAATGCTGCAAATCACTTTCACACTGGTAGCTTCCAGAAACACATTGAAAGCCATGACACTGGACAGAAAGTGAAATAAACTCCTTTCAGCCACAAACCTATCTGCAAACATGGTCCATCCATGGCTGACAGGAGAAAATACACATAGAGTCAAAGTCACGGAGTGATACAGTGTGGAAACAGGCCCTTCGGCCCAACTCACCCACACCGGCCAACATGTTCCAGCTACACTAGTCCCATTGCCTGTGCTTGGTCCATAACCCCCGAAACCCGTCCTATCCATGAATTGATGAAGAAATGTTAATAAAATGAAAAGCATGAACCGTATGATCAATGCCATCAGATGAATGAGTAACATCTCTCCAGTCTATGAAATTCCCACCTCTTGCTGATAAATGCATCTGTTTTCTGTCCATAGGTTACGACAGCTATGTACCAGGTAAGACATCCATGGATGTGATGTGCAGTCTGGGCCTGTCCACTGCCCTCTGTCAGTCGAATCTCTGGTGGATCTCACTCCTGCCAGTCCAGTGGTCCCAAAACCCTAGACAAATTCAAACTGAAAGCTCTTCAATAAATGCTCCTGCTTGGAGTAAGTTGCACAGATTTCACAGTCGTGGGGATGAGAATGGAAGTGAGCAGGGGTGAGGTTAATGATCACACATTTAACTACACATGTGATATGAAGACTGTCCCACAGTGGAGTAGAGTTGAAGAATTTCTGCAGCATTTGTACTGTTTCAGCTAACACCAAATACCAAAGCTTGAATGGAGAAGGCATCCACGAATCCTGTGGTACTGACCAACTGTCTGAACCTTCAGCTAAACATGTATTCTCTCTGTGAGATGTTAGAGGAAGAAGGACATTGTAACAGGGCTACTTCACCTTACACCTGAGATACACAGAGAGAGGGAATTAATGATACAACCAAACACAAATAGTGTGATCAATGTCATCAAATGACTGACTTATTATCCGTCTGGTCTCTGAAAACCCATTTCTTTCTGGTAACGCCTGTGTTTTCCATCCACAGACTACAGTTCCGACAGTAAATCAGGTAAGAGTTTAACATCCACCTCACACCATTCCAGACAATGCTGCAAATGACTTTCACACTGTTGTAAGGACAATTATGAAGGAACGTGAGGGGAGCTGGCTGTGGTGGCTTCCAGAAACACATTGAAAGCCATGACACTGGACAGAAAGTGAAATAAACTCCTTTCATCCACAAACCTGTCTGCAAACATGGTCCATCCATGGCTGACAGGAGAAAATACACAGAGTCAAAGTCATGGGGTGATACAGTGTGGAAACAGGCCCTTCGGCCCAACTCACCCACACCGGCCAACAATGTCCCAGCTACACTAGTCCCATTGCCAGTGCTTGGTCCATATCCAAACCCGTCCTATCCATGTACCTGTCTAACTGTTTCTGAAACGATGGGATAGTCCCAGCCTTAACTACCTCCTCTGGCAGCTTGTTCCATACACGCACCACCTTTGTGTGAAAAAGCTACCCCTCGGATTCCTATTAAATATTTTCCCCTTCACATTAAACCTATGTCCTCTGGTCCACGACTCTGCTACTTGCGCAAAAGACTGCGTTTATCCGATCTATTCCTCTCATGATTTTGTACACCACTATAAGATCTCCCGTCATCCTCCTGCGCTCCATAGAATAGAGACACAGCCTACTCAACCTCTCCCTATAGCTCACACCCTGGCAACATCCTTGTAAATCTTTTCTGAACCCTTTCAAGCTTATAATAATAATAATAATAAATTTTATTTATAGGCGTCTTTCAAGAGTCTCAAGGACACCTTACAAAAATTTAGCAGGTAGAGGAAAAACATGTAAGGGGAATGAAATAAATAGTAGAGACATGACCAAAGATCTTATAGCGGACTTTGGACATGACAAGTACACAAAGTAAAGACAGAATTCAATTCAAAACACAATATGAGGCAATTAATGCACAGATGAAAAGGGAGGGGGACGTGGGGCTAAGGATAGGCAGAGGTGAAGAGATGGGTCTTGAGGCGGGACTGGAAGATGGTGAGGGACACAGAATTGTGGATCAGTTGGGGGAGGGAGTTCCAGAGCCTGGGAGCTGCCCTGGAGAAGGCTCTGTCCCCAAAACTGCGGAGGTTGGACTTGCGGATGGAGAGACCGGCTGATGTGGATCTCAGGGACCGTGAGGGTTGGTAGGGGGAGAGGAGGTCAGTGAGATATGGGGGGGCCAGATGGTGGAGGGCTTTGTAGGTGAGGATCAGGATTTTGTAGGTGATCCAATGGGAGATGGGAAGCCAGTGAAGTTGTTTGAGGACTGGAGTGATGTGATGCCAGGATTTGGTGTGGGTGATGAGTCGGGCGGCTGCGTTCTGGACCAGTTGGAGTCGGTTGATGTAGGTGGAGCTGATGCCAAGGAGAAGTGAGTTGCAATAGTCCAGTCGGGAGGAGATGAAGGCATGGATGAGTCTTTTAGCAGCGGGCGGTGTGAGAGAGGGTCTGAGTTTGGCGATGTTGCGGAGATGAAAGAAGGAGGTTTTAATGACATGGCGGATGTGAGGCTCAAGGGAGAGGGTGGAATCAAAGATCACGCCAAGGTTGCGGGCCTGGGGAGATGGGGAGACAGTGGTGCCGTCGATGGTGAGAGTGGGGTTATTGATTTTGCTGAGTGTGGCTTTGGAGCCTATGAGGAGGAATTCTGTTTTATCGCTGTTGAGTTTGAGGAAGTTATGTTGCATCCAGGTTTTTATAGCTGACAAACAGGAGTTGATATGGGAGAGGGGGGGGGGGGGGGTTGTGGGGGGATTTGGTGCCGAGGTAGATCTGGGTGTCATCGGCGTAACAGTGGAAGTCCAGGTTGAAGTGGCGGAGTATCTGACCAAGGGGGAGGATGTAGATGATGAAGAGGAGGGGGCCGAGTACGGAGCCTTGGGGAATGCCTTGAGTGACTGTGGCTGTAGCAGAGCTGTGGTTGTGGAGAGAGATGAAGTGGGATCTGTTGGAAAGGTAGGAACGGAGCCAGCTGAGTGCAGAGCCTTCAATGCCGAGGTCTTTGAGTCTGGTGAGCAGGATGTTATGGTTCACTGTATCGAAGGCTGCGCTCAGGTCGAGGAGGATGAGGATGTTGAGGGAACCAGTGTCTGCAGAGGTGAGGAGGTCGTTGAGGACTTTGAGGAGAGCAGTTTGACAATATCTTTCCTATAACATGGTGCCCAGAACTGAATATTCTAAGTGCGGTCTCACCAACGTATTATACAACTGCAACATGACCTTCCAACTTCTATACTCAATACTCTGACTGATGAAGGCCAAAGTGCCATAAGTCTTATTGATCACTTTATCTATCTGCAACTCGACCTTCAAGGAACCATGCACCTGTACTCCTAGTTCCCTCTGCTCTACAACACTACCCAAAGGCCTAGCATGCACTGTGTGGGACCTGCCCTTGTTCAACGTCCCAAAATGCGACACCTCACACTTCTCTATATTAAATTCCATCAACCACTCCTCCGCCCACCTGGCCAATCGATCCAGATCCTGCTGCAATCGTTCACAACTATCTTCACTATCTGCAAAACCACTAACTTTTGTATCATCAGCAAACTTGTTAATATACCCTGTATGTTCTCATCCAAATCATTGATGTAGATGACACACAGTAACAGGCCCAGCACTGAACCCTGAGGCCCACCACTAGTCACAGGCCTCCAGTCTGAGAAGCAACCTTCCACCATCACCCTCTGCTTCCTTCCATGGAGCCAATTTGCTATCCATTCACCTATCTCTCCATGAATCCTATGCGATCTAACATTCCAGAGCGGCCTACCATGTAGAACCTTGTCCAATGCCTTACTGAAGTCCATGTACACAACATCTACAGCTCTGCCCTCATCCACCTTCTTGGTCACGTCTTCAAAAAATGAATATTCAGAAATCTAACAACATGAGGGAGAGAGTTGCCAGAAATCTCAGTCGGTCGCAGAATGGAAGCATTCTGGAAATCAGCAAAGTTGGACAAAGAGATTGATGAAGAAATGTTAATAAAATGAAAAACCTGAACCGTATGATCAATGCCATCAGATGAATGAGTAACATCTCTCCAGTCTATGAAATTCCCACCTCTTGCTGATAATGCATCTGTTTTCTGCCCATAGGTTACGACAGCTATGGACCAGGTAAGACATCCATGGATGTGATGTGCAGTTTGGGCCTGTCCACTGCCCTCTGTCAGTCGAATCTCTGGCGGATCTCACTCCTGCCAGTCCAGTGGTCCCAAAACCCCAGACAAATTCAAACTGAAAGCTCTTCAATAAATACTCCTGCTTGGAGTAAGTTGCACAGATTTCACAGTCGTGGGGGTGAGAATGGAAGTGAGCAGGGGTGAGGTTAATGATCACACATTTAACTACACATGTGATATGAAGACTGTCCCACAGTGGAGTAGAGTTGAAGAATTTCTGCAGCATTTGTACTGTTTCAGCTAACACCAAATACCAAAGCTTGAATGGAGAAGGCATCCATGAATCCTGTGGTAGTGACCAACTGTCTGAACCTTCAGCTAAACATGTATTCTCTCTGTGAGATGTTAGAGGAGGAAGGACATTGTAACAGGGCTACTTCACCTTACACCTGGGATACACCGAGAGAAGGAATTAATGATACAACCAAACACAAACGGTGTGATCAATGTCATCAAATGACTGACTTATTATCCGTCTGGTCTCTGAAAACCCATTTCTTTCTGGTAACGCCTGTGTTTTCCATCCACAGACTACGGTTCCGACAGTAAATCAGGTAAGAGTTTCACATCCACCTCACACCATTCCAGACAATGCTGCAAATCACTTTCATACTGATGTAAGGACAATTATGAAGGAAGGAGAGGGGAGCTGGCTGTGGTGGCTTCCAGAAACACATTGAAAGCCATGACACTGGTCAAGCATTGGACAGAAAGTGAAATAAACTCCTTTCAGCCACAAACCTGTCTGCAAACATGGTCCATCCATGGCTGACAGGAGAAAATACACAGAGTCAAAGTCATGGAGTGATACAGTGTGGAAACAGGCCCTTCGGCCCAACTCACCCACACCGGCCAACAATGTTCCAGCTACACTAGTCCCATTGCCAGTGCTTGGTCCATATCCCTCCAAACCCGTCCTATCCATGTACCTGTCTAACTGTTTCTTAAAAGATGTAATAGTCCCAGCCTTAACTACCTCCTCTGGCAGCTTGTTCCATACACCCACCACCTTTGTGTGAAAAAGTTACCTCTTGGATTCCTATTAAATCATTTCCCCTTCACCTTTAAGCTATGTCCTCTGGTCCACGATTCTGCTACTTGCACAAAAGACTCTGTGCGTCTACCCGATCTATTCCCCTGGTGATTTTGTACACCTCTATAAGATCTGCCTTGATCCTCCTGCGCTCCATGGAATAGTGCCCCAGCCTACTCAACCTCTCCCTATAGCTCACACCCTCTAGTCCTGGCAACATCCTTGTAAATATTTTCTGAACCCTTTGAAGCTTGACAATATCTTTCCTATAACAAGGTGCCCAGAACTGAATATTCTAAGTGCGGTCTCACCAACATTTTATACAACTGCAACTTGACCTCCCAACTTCTATACTCAATACTCTGACTGATGAAGGCCAAAGTGCCAAAAGCCTTATTGATCACTTTATCTACCTGCGACTCGACCTTCAAGGAACCATGCACCTGTACTACTAGATTCCTCTGCTCTTTAACACTACCCAGAGACCTAGCATTTACTGTGTAGGTCCTGCACATGTCCGACATTCCCAAAATGCGACACCTCACACTTCTCTGTATTAAATTCCAACAAACATTCTTCCTCTGCCCACCTGGCCAATCGATCCAGATCCTGCCGCAACCTTTCACAACGTTTTTCACTACCTGGAAAGACACTAACTTTTGTATCATCAGCAAACTTGTTAATATACCCTGTATGTTCTCATCCAAATCATTGATGTAGATGACAAACAGTAACAGGTCCATCACCGAACACTGAGGCCCACCACTAGTCACAGGCCTCCAGTCTGAGAAGCAACCTTCCACCATCACCCTCTGCTTCCTTCCATGGAGCCAATTTGCTATCCATTCACCTATCTCTCCATGAATCCCATGCGATCTAACATTCCAGAGCAGCCTACCATGTAGAACCTTGTCCAATGCCTTACTGAAGTCCATGTACACAACATCTACAGCTCTGCCCTCATCCACCTTCTTGGTCACATCTTCAAAAAATGAATATTCAGAAATCTAACAACATGAAGGAGAGAGTTGCCAGAAATCTCAGTCGGTCGCAGAATGGAAGCATTCTGGAAATCAGCAAAGTTGGATAAAGAGATTGATGAAGAAATGTTAATAAAATGAAAAACCTGAACCGTATGATCAATGCCATCAGATGAATGAGTAACATCTCTCCAGTCTATGAAATTCCCACCTCTTGCTGATAATGCATCTGTTTTCTGTCCATAGATTACGACAGCTATGGACCAGGTAAGACATCCATGGATGTGATGTGCAGTCTGGGCCTGTCCATTGCCCTCTGTCAGTCGAATCTCTGGCGGATCTCACTACTGCCAGTCCAGTGGTCCCAAAACCCCAGACAAATTCAAACTGAAAGCTCTTCAATAAATGCTCCTGCTTGGAGTAAGTTGCACAGATTTCACAGTCGTGGGGATGAGAATGGAAGTGAGCAGGGGTGAGGTTAATGATCACACATTTAACTACACATGTGATATGAAGACTTTACAGCCTGTCCCACAGTGGAGTAGAGTTGAAGAATTTCTGCAGCATTTGTACTGTTTCAGCTAACACCAAATACCAAAGCTTGAATGGAGAAGGCATCCACGAATCCTGTGGTAGTGACCAAATGTCTGAACCTTCAGCTAAACATGTATTCTCTCTGTGAGATGTTAGAGGAAGAAGGACATTGTAACAGGGCTACTTCACCTTACACATGAGATACACCGAGAGAAGGAATTAATGATACAACCAAACACAAATAGTGTGATCAATGTCATCAAATGACTGACTTATTATCCGTCTGGTCTCTGAAAACCCATTTCTTTCTGGTAACGCCTGTGTTTTCCATCCACAGGCTACGGTTCCGACAGTAAATCAGGTAAGAGTTTAACATCCACCTCACACCATTCCAGACAATGCTGCAAATCACTTTCACACTGTTGTAAGGACAATTATGAAGGAACGAGAGGGGAGCTGGCTGTGGTGGCTTCCAGAAACACATTGAAAGCCATGACACTGGTCAGACATTGGAGAGAAAGTGAAATAAACTCCTTTCAGCCACAAACCTGTCTGCAAACATGGTCCATCCATGGCTGACAGGAGAAAATACACAGAGTCAAAGTCATGGAGTGATACAGTGTGGAAACAGGCCCTTCGGCCCAATTCATCCACACCGGCCAACAATGTTCCAGCTACACTAGTCCCATTGCCAGTGCTTGGTCCATATCCCTCCAAACCCGTCCTATCCATGTACCTGTCTAACTGTTTCTGAAACGATGGGATTGTCCCAGCCTTAACTACCTCCTCTAACAGCTTGTTCCATACACCCACCAACCTTTATGTGAAAAAGTTACCACTTGGATTCCTATTAAATCATTTCCCCTTCACCTTTAAGCTATGTCCTCTGGTCCACGATTCTGCTACTTGCACAAAAGACTCTGTGCGTCTACCCGATCTATTCCCCTGGTGATTTGCCTTGATCCTCCTGCGCTCCATGGAATAGAGACCCAGCCTACTCAACCTCTCCCTATAGCTCACACCCTCTAGTCCTGGCAACATCCTTGTAAATATTTTCTGAACCCTTTCAAGCTTGACAATATCTTTCCTATAACATGGTGCCCAGAACTGAATATTCTAAGTGCGGTCTCACCAACATTTTATACAACTGCAACTTGACCTCCCAACTTCTATACTCAATACTCTGACTGATGAAGGCCAAAGTGCCAAAAGCCTTATTGATCACTTTATCTACCTGCGACTCGACCTTCAAGGAACCATGCACCTGTACTACTAGATCCCTCTGCTCTATAACACTACCTAGAGACCTAGCATTTACTGTGTAGGTCCTGCACATGTCCGACATTCCCAAAATGCGACACCTCACACTTCTCTGTATTAAATTACAACAAACATTCTTCCTCTGCCCACCTGGCCAATCGATCCAGATCCTGCCGCAACCTTTCACAATGTTTTTCACTATCTGGAAAGCCATTAACTTTTGTATCATCAGCAAACTTGTTAATCTACCCTGTATGTTCTCATCCAAATCATTGATGTAGATGACAAACAGTAACAGGTCCATCACCGAACACTGAGGCCAACCACTAGTCACATGCCTCCAGTCTGAGAAGCAACCTTCCACCATCACCCTCTGCTTCCTTCCATGGAGCCAATTTGCTATCCATTCACCTATCTCTCCTTGAATCCCATGCGATCTAAAATTCCAGAGCAGCCTACCATGTAGAACCTTGTCCAATGCCTTACTGAAGTCCATGTACACAACATCTACAGCTCTGCCCTCATCCACCTTCTTGGTCACGTCTTCAAAAAATGAATATTCAGAAATCTAACAACATGAGGGAGAGAGTTGCCAGAAATCTCAGTCGGTCGCAGAATGGAAGCATTCTGGAAATCAGCAAAGTTGGATAAAGAGATTGATGAAGAAATGTTAATAAAATGAAAAACCTGAACCGTATGATCAATGCCATCAGATGAATGAGTAACATCTCTCCAGTCTATGAAATTCCCACCTCTTGCTGATAATGCATCTGTTTTCTGCCCATAGGTTACGACAGCTATGGAGCAGGTAAGACATCCATGGATGTGATGTGCAGTCTGGGCCTGTCCACTGCCCTCTGTCAGTCGAATCTCTGGCGGCTCTCACTCCTGCCAGTCCAGTGGTCCCAAAAACCCAGACAAATTCAAACTGAAAGCTCTTCAATAAATGCTCCTGCTTGGAGTAAGTTGCACAGATTTCACAGTCGTGGGGATGAGAATGGAAGTGAGCAGGGGTGAGGTTAATGATCACACATTTAACTACACATGTGATATGAAGACTTTACAGCCTGTCCCACAGTGGAGTAGAGTTGAAGAATTTCTGCAGCATTTGTACTGTTTCAGCTAACACCAAATACCAAAGCTTGAATGGAGAAGGCATCCACGAATCCTGTGGTACTGACCAACTGTCTGAACCTTCAGCTAAACATGTATTCTCTCTGTGAGATGTTAGAGGAAGAAGGACATTGTAACAGGGCTACTTCACCTTACACCTGGGATACACCGAGAGAAGGAATTAATGCTACAACCAAACACAAACGGTGTGATCAATGTCATCAAATGACTGACTTATTATCCGTCTGGTCTCTGAAAACCCATTTCTTTCTGGTAACGCCTGTGTTTTCCATCCACAGACTACGGTTCCGACAGTAAATCAGGTAAGAGTTTAACATCCACCTCACACCATTCCAGACAATGCTGCAAATCACTTTCACACTGTTGTAAGGACAATTATGAAGGAAGGAGAGGGGAGCTGGCTGTGGTGGCTTCCAGAAACACATTGAAATCCATGACACTGGTCAAGTATTGGACAGAAAGTGAAATAAACTCCTTTCAGCCACAAACCTGTCTGCAAACATGGTCCATCCATGGCTGACAGGAGAAAATACACATAAAGTCAAAGTCATGGAGTGATACAGTGTGGAAACAGGCCCTTCGGCCCAACTCACCCATACCGGCCAACAATGTTCCAGCTACACTAGTCCCATTGCCAGTGCTTGGTCCATATCCCTCCAAACCCGTCCTATCCATGTACCTGTCTAACTGTTTCTGAAATGATGGGATAGTCCCAGCCTTAACTACCTCCTCAGGCAGCTTGTTCCATACACCCACCACCTTTGTGTGAAATAGCTGCCACTTGGGTTCCTATTAAATCATTTCCCCTTCACCTTTAAGCTATGTCCTCTGGTCCACGATTCTGCTACTTGCACAAAAGACTCTGTGCGTCTACCCGATCTATTCCCCTGGTGATTTTGTACACCTCTATAAGATCTGCCTTGATCCTCCTGCGCTCCATGGAATAGAGACCCAGCCTACTCAACCTCTCCCTATAGCTCACACCCTCTAGTCCTGGCAACATCCTTGTAAATATTTTCTGAACCCTTTCAAGCTTGACAATATCTTTCGTATAACATGGTGCCCAGAACTGAACACAATATTCTAAATGCGGTCTCACCAAAGTCTTGTACAACTGCAACATGACCTCCGAACTTCTATATTCAATACTCAGACTGATGAAGGCCAAAGTGCTAAAAGCCTTATTGATCACTTTATCTACCTGCGACTCGACCTTCAAGGACCTTATTATCTGAATGGTGGCCGATTAGGAAAAGGGGAGATGCAACGAGACCTGGGTGTCATGGTACACCAGTCATTGAAAGTAGGCATGCAGGTGCAGCAGGCAGTGGAGAAAGCGAATGGTATGTTACCATTCATAGCAAAAGGATTTGAGTATAGGAGCAGGGAGGTTCTACTGCAGTTGTACAGGGTCTTGGTGAGACCACACCTGGAGTATTGCGTACAGTTTTGGTCTCCTAATCTGAGGAAAGACATTCTTGCCACAGAGGGAGTACAGAGAAGGTTCACCAGACTGATTCCTGTGATGTCAGGACTTTCATATGAAGAAAGACTGGATAGACTCGGCTTGTACTCGCTAGAATTTAGAAGATTGAAGGGGGATCTTATAGAAACATACAAAATTCTTAAGGGGTTGGACAGGCTAGATGCAGGAAGATTGTTCCCGATGTTGGGGAAGTCCAGAACAAGGGGTTTAAGGATAAGGGGGAATCCTTTAGGACCAAGATGAGAAAAAAAAAATTCACACAGAGAGTGGTGAATCTCTGGAATTATCTGCAGCAGAATGTAGTTGAGGCCAGTTCATTGGCTCTATTTTAGAGGGAGTTAGATGTGGCCTTTGTGGCTAAAGGTATCAGGGGGTATGGAGAGAAGGCAGGTACAGGATACTGAGTTGGATGATCAGCCATGATCATATTCCATGTCGGTGCAGGCTCGAAGGGCCGAATGGCCTCTACTCCTGCACCTCCATGTTTCTATGAACCGTGCACCTGTACTCCTAGATCCCTCTGCTCTATAACACTACCCAGAGACCTAGCATTTACTGTGTAGGTCCTGCTCTTGTCCGACATCCCCAAAATGTGACACCTCACACTTCTCTGTATTCAATTCCAACAAACATTCTTCCTCTGCCCACCTGGCCAATCGATCCAAATCCTGCCGCAACCTTTCACAATGTTTTTCACTATCTGGAAAGCCACTAACTTTTGTATCATCAGCAAACTTGTTAATCTACCCTGTATGTTCTCATCCAAATCATTGATGTAGATGACAAACAGTAACGGGCCCAGCACTGAACCCTGAGGCCCACCACTAGTCACAGGCCTCCAGTCTGATAAGCAACCTTCCACCATCACCCTCTGCTTCCATCCATGGAGCCAATTTGCTATCCATTCACCTATCTCTCCTTGAATCCCATGCGATCTAACATTCCAGAGCAGCCTATCATGTAGATCCTTGTCCAATGCCTTACTGAAGTCCATGTACACAACATCTACAGCTCTGCCCTCATCCACCTTCTTGGTCACGTCTTCAAAAAATGAATATTCAGAAATCTAACAACATGAGGGAGAGAGTTGCCAGAAATCTCAGTCGGTCGCAGAATGGTAGCATTCTGGAAATCAGCAAAGTTGGATAAAGAGATTGATGAAGAAATGTTAATAAAATGAAAAACCTGAACCGTATGATCAATGCCATCAGATGAATGAGTAACATCTCTCCAGTCTATGAAATTCCCACCTCTTGCTGATAATGCATCTGTTTTCTGTCCATAGGTTACGACAGTTATGATCCAGGTAAGACATCCATGGATGTGATGTGCAGTCTGGGCCTGTCCACTGCCCTCTGTCAGTTGAATCTCTGGCGGATCTCACTCCTGCCAGTCCAGTGGTCCCAAAACCCCAGACAAATTCAAACTGAAAGCTCTTCAATAAATGCTCCAGCTTGGAGTAAGTTGCACAGATTTCACAGTCGTGGGGGTGAGAATGGAAGTGAGCAGGGGTGAGGTTAATGATCACACATTTAACTACACATGTGATATGAAGACTGTCCCACAGTGGAGTAGAGTTGAAGAATTTCTGCAGCATTTGTACTGTTTCAGCTAACACCAAATACCAAAGCTTGAATGGAGATGACATCCACGAATCCTGTGGTACTGACCAACTGTCTGAACCTTCAGCTAAACATGTATTCTCTCTGTGAGATGTTAGAGGAAGAAGGACATTGTAACAGGGCTACTTCACCTTACACCTGGGATACACCGAGAGAAGGAATTAATGATACAACCAAACACAAACGGTGTGATCAATGTCATCAAATGACTGACTTATTATCCGTCTGGTCTCTGAGAACCCATTTCTTTCTGGTAACGCCTGTGTTTTCCATCCACAGGCTATGGTTCCGTCAGTAAACCAGGTAAGTGTTTAACATCCACCTCACACCATTCCAGACAATGCTGCAAATCACTTTCACACTGTTGTAAGGACAATTATGAAGGAACGAGATGGGAGCTGGCTGTGGTGGCTTCCAGAAACACATTGAAAGCCATGACACTGGACAGAAAGTGAAATAAACTCCTTTCAGCCACAACCCTATCTGCAAACATGGTCCATCCATGGCTGACAGGAGAAAATACACATAGAGTCACAGTCATAGTCATAGAGTTGATGCAGTGTGAAGGGCCATACGGCCCTTCAAGCCAACATCGCCATTCACTGTGATCATGGCTGATCATCCACAATCAGTACCCCGTTCCTGCCTTCTCCCCATATCCCCTGACTCCGCTATTTTTAAGAGCCCTATCTAGCTCTCTCTTGAAAGTTTCAAGAGAACCGGTCTTCACCGCCCTCTGAGGCAGAGAATTCCACAGACTCACATCGCTCTGTGTGAAAAAATGTTTCCTTATCTCTGTTCTAAATGGTTTACTCCTTATTTTTAAACTGTGGCCCCTGGTTCCGGACTACCCCAACATTAGGAACATGTTTCCTGCCTCTAGTGTGTCCAAACCCTTAATGATCTTATATGTTTCAATTAGATTCCATCCTTCTAAATTCAAGTGTATACAAGCCCAGCCGCTCCATTCACTCCATATGACAGTCCCGCAATCCCGATGTTAACCTTGTGAACCTACGCTGGGCTCCCTCAATAGCAAGAATGTCCTTTCTCAAATTTGTAGACCTAAACTGCACACAATACTCCAGGTGTGGTCTCACCAGTGCCCTGTACAACTGCAGAAGGACCTCTTTACTCCTATACTCAACTCCTCTTGTTATGAAGGCCAACGTGCCATTCGCTTTCTTTACTGCCTGCTGTACCTGCATGCTTACTTTCATTGACTGATGAACAAGGACCCCTAGGTCCTGTTATACTTCCCATTTTCCCAACTTGACATCATTTAGATAATAATCTTCCTTCCTGTTTTTGCTACCAAAGTGGCTAACCTCACATTAAATCCACATTAAACTGCATCTGCCATGCATCTGCCCACTCACCCAACCTGTCCAAGTCACCCTGCATCCTGCTAGTATCCTCCTCACAGTTCACACTGCAACCCAGCTTTGTGTCATCTGCAAATTTGCTAATGTTACTTGCAATCCCTTCATCTAAATCATGAATATATATTGTAAACAGCTGCGGACCCAGCACCGAGCATTACGGTACCCCAATTTGAAATTTGACTGTTTTATGTTCTTTCAGCAAATCTCCATTTTAATTTACAAACCAAACATGACCAAATTTATCTCTTTTACAGTTTGACATCCCAAAATGCGACACCTCACACTTCTCTGTATTAAATTCCATCAACCATTCCTCCGCCCACCTGGCCAATCAATCCAGATCCTGCTGCAATCCTTCACAACCATCTTCACTATTTGCAAATTCACTAACTTTTGTATCATCAGCAAACTTGTTAATATACCCTGTATGTCCTCATCCAAATCATTGATGTAGATGACAAACAATAACTGGCCCAGCACCGAACCCTGAGGCCCACCACTAGTCACAGGCCTCCAGTCCTAGAAGCAATCTTCCACCATCACCCTCTGCTTCCATCCATGGAGCCAATTTGCTATCCATTCACCTATCTCTCCTTGAATCCCATGCGATCTAACATTCCAGAGCAGCCTACCATGTAGATCCTTGTCCAATGCCTTACTGAAGTCCATGTACACAACATCTACAGCTCTGCCCTCATCCACCTTCTTGGTCATGTCTTCAAAAAATGAATATTCAGAAATCTAACAACATGAGGGAGAGAGTTGCCAGAAATCTCAGTCGGTCGAAGAATGGAAGCATTCTGGAAATCAGCAAAGTTGGACAAAGAGATTGATGAAGAAATGTTAATAAAATGAAAAAGCATGAACCGTATGATCAATGCCATCAGATGAATGAGTAACATCTCTCCAGTCTATGAAATTCCCACCTCTTGCTGATAATGCATCTGTTTTCTGCCCATAGGTTATGACAGCTATGATCCAGGTAAGACATCCATGGATGTGATGTGCAGTTTGGGCCTGTCCACTGCCCTCTGTCAGTCGAATCTCTGGCGGATCTCACTACTGCCAGTCCAGTGGTCCCAAAAACCCAGACAAATTCAAACTGAAAGCTCTTCAATAAATGCTCCAGCTTGGAGTAAGTTGCACAGATTTCACAGTCGTGGGGGTGAGAATGGAAGTGAGCAGGGGTGAGGTTAATGATCACACATTTAACTACACATGTGATATGAAGACTGTCCCACAGTGGAGTAGAGTTGAAGAATTTCTGCAGCATTTGTACTGTTTCAGCTAACACCAAATACCAAAGCTTGAATGGAGATGACATCCACGAATCCTGTGGTACTGACCAACTGTCTGAACCTTCAGCTAAACATGTATTCTCTCTGTGAGATGTTAGAGGAAGAAGGACATTGTAACAGGGCTACTTCACCTTACACCTGAGATACACCGAGAGAAGGAATTAATGATACAACCAAACACAAACGGTGTGATCAATGTCATCAAATGACTGACTTATTATCCGTCTGGTCTCTGAAAACCCATTTCTTTCTGGTAACGCCTGTGTTTTCCATCCACAGGCTATGGTTCCGACAGTAAACCAGGTAAGTGTTTAACATCCACCTCACACCATTCCAGACAATGCTGCAAATCACTTTCACACTGTTGTAAGGACAATTATGAAGGAACGAGATGGGAGCTGGCTGTGGTGGCTTCCAGAAACACATTGAAAGCCATGACACTGGACAGAAAGTGAAATAAACTCCTTTCAGCCACAAACCTATCTGCAAACATGGTCCATCCATGGCTGACAGGAGAAAATACACATAGAGTCACAGTCATAGAGTCATAGAGTTGATGCAGTGTGAAGGGCCATATGGCCCTTCAAGCCAACATCGCCATTCACTGTGATCATGGCTGATCATCCACAATCAGTAACCCCTTCCTGCCTTCTCCCCATATCCCCCGACTCCGCTATTTTTAAGAGCCCTATCTAACTCTCTCTTGAAAGTTTCAAGAGAACCAGCCTCCACCGCCCTCTAAGGCAGAGAATTCCACACTCACATCGCTCTGTGTGAAAAAGTGTTTCCTCATCTCTGTTCTAAATGGATTACTCTTTATTTTTAAACTGTGGCCCCTGGTTCCGGACTCCCCCAACATCGGGAACATGTTTCCTGCCTTTAGTGTGTCCAAACCCTTAATAATCTTATATGTTTCAATTAGATTCCATCCTTCTAAATTCAAGTGTATACAAGCCCAGCCGCTCCATTCGCTCCATATGACAGTCCCGCAATCCCGATGTTAACCTTGTGAACCTACGCTGGGCTCCCTCAATAGCAAGAATGTCCTTTCTCAAATTTGTAGAACAAAACTGCACACAATACTCCAGGTGTGGTCTCACCAGTGCCCTGTACAACTGCAGAAGGACCTCTTTACTCCTATACTCAACTCCTCTTGTTATGAAGGCCAACGTGCCATTCGCTTTCTTTACTGCCTGCTGTACCTGCATGCTTACTTTCATTGACTGATGAACAAGGACCCCTAGGTCCTGTTATACTTCCCATTTTCCCAACTTGACATCATTTAGATAATAATCTTCCTTCCTGTTTTTGCTACCAAAGTGGATAACCTCACATTAAATCCACATTAAACTGCATCTGCCATGCATCTGCCCACTCACCCAACCTGTCCAAGACACCCTGCATCCTGCTAGCATCCTCCTCACAGTTCACACTGCAACCCAGCTTTGTGTCATCTGCAAATTTGCTAATGTTACTTGCAAACCCTTCATCTAAATCATGAATATATATTGTAAACAGCTGCGGACCCAGCACCGAGCATTACGGTACCCCAATTTGAAATTTGACTGTTTTATGTTCTTTCAGCAAATCTCCATTTTAATTTACAAACCAAACATGACCAAATTTATCTCTTTTACAGTTTGACATCCCAAAATGCGACACCTCACACTTCTCTGTATTAAATTCCATCAACCATTCCTCTGCCCACCTGGCCAATCAATCCAGATCCTGCTGCAATCCTTCACAACCATTTTCACTATTTGCAAAATCACTAACTTTTGTATCATCAGCAAACTTGTTAATATACCCTGTATGTTCTCATCCAAATCATTGATGTAGATGACAAACAGTAACGGGCCCAGCACCGAACCCTGAGGCCCACCACTAGTCACAGGCCTCCAGTCCTAGAAGCAACCTTCCACCATCACCCTGTGCTTCCTTCCATGGAGCCAATTTGCTATCCATTCACCTATCTCTCCTTGAATCCCATGCGATCTAACATTCCAGAGTAGCCTACCATGTAGAACCTTGTCCAATGCCTTACTGAAGTCCATGTACACAACATCTACAGCTCTGCCCTCGTCCACCTTCTTGGTCATGTCTTCAAAAAATGAATATTCAGAAATCTAACAACATGAGGGAGAGTGTTGCCAGAAATCTCAGTCGGTCGCAGAATGGAAGCATTCTGGAAATCAGCAAAGTTGGACAAAGAGATTGATGAAGAAATGTTAATAAAATGAAAAAGCATGAACCGTATGATCAATGCCATCAGATGAATGAGTAACATCTCTCCAGTCTATGAAATTCCCACCTCTTGCTGATAATGCATCTGTTTTCTGCCCATAGGTTACGACAGCTATGGACCAGGTAAGACATCCATGGATGTGATGTGCAGTCTGGGCCTGTCCACTGCCCTCTGTCAGTCGAATCTCTGGTGGATCTCACTCCTGCCAGTCCAGTGGTCCCAAAACCCTAGACAAATTCAAACTGAAAGCTCTTCAATAAATGCTCCTGCTTGGAGTAAGTTGCACAGATTTCACAGTCGTGGGGGTGAGAATGGAAGTGAGCAGGGGCGAGGTTAATGATCACACATTTAACTACACATGTGATATGAAGACTGTCCCACAGTGGAGTGGAGTTGAAGAATTTCTGCAGCATTTGTACTGTTTCAGCTAACACCAAATACCAAAGCTTGAATGGAGATGACATCCACGAATCCTGTGGTACTGACCAACTGTCTGAACCTTCAGCTAAACATGTATTCTCTCTGTGAGATGTTAGAGGAAGAAGGACATTGTAACAGGGCTACTTCACCTTACACCTGGGATACACCGAGAGAAGGAATTAATGATACAACCAAACACAAACGGTGTGATCAATGTCACCAAATGACTGACTTATTATCCGTCTGGTCTCTGAAAACCCATTTCTTTCTGGTAACGCCTGTGTTTTCCATCCACAGCCTATGGTTCCGACAGTAAATCAGGTAAGAGCTTAACATCCACCTCACACCATTCCAGACAATGCTGCAAATCACATTCACACTGTTGTAAGGACAATTATGAAGGAACGAGAGGGGAGCTGGCTGTGGTGGCTTCCAGAAACACAGTTAGACCGTGGGCCGAGGTGCTTTTTTGTTTCATTTTGTTACCCAAATCACGTATCTACCTGTATTTATAACATATTGTGTAAAAATATTCTAGAAATCATACCTGAAACTCGTCAAGACCAAACCTGCACATATTTCTTTTAAATATGAGAAAAAGCTCAGAGTAGTAAATGTCCAATCGATGCACGTTTGACATCGAGTCGGACGCCAACTGACCAATCACGAGCTTTGTTTCATGGGAGCTAGGGAGCGAGCACACTGCCTCCTAATTAGATCAAAACAATAGCAAGGTTTCGAAGGAATCAAGGCAATGCTAACCTTGCTGATAATTTTACCCTTCTACACCCACCCCACTCCAATCACCACTTCACACCCAATTACCCACACCCTCCTTGCTGAACAACATCACTTCATCAACAATAAAATAGAGGAGGTGGAGAGGCTTTTCAGAAGACAGAAAAGCCGGAAATCTCCAGGACCGGACAATGTTTCCCCCTCTACTCTCAAACTCTGTGCCGAACAACTGGCTACATCCATGGATGTGATGTGCAGTCTGGGCCTGTCCACTGCCCTCTGTCAGTCGAATCTCTGGTGGATCTCACTCCTGCCAGTCCAGTGGTCCCAAAACCTCAGACAAATTCAAACTGAAAGCTCTTCAATAAATGCTCCTGCTTGGAGTAAGTTGCACAGATTTCACAGTTGTGGGGATGAGAATGGAAGTGAGCAGGGGTGAGGTTAATGATCACACATTTAACTACACATGTGATATGAAGACATTACAGCCTGTCCCACAGTGGAGTAGAGTTGAAGATTTTCTGCAGCATTTGTACTGTTTCAGCTAACACCAAATACCAAAGCTTGAATGGAGAAGGCATCCACGAATCCTGTGGTACTGACCAAATGTCTGAACCTTCAGCTAAACATGTATTCTCTCTGTGAGATGTTAGAGGAAGAAGGACATTGTAACAGGGCTACTTCACCTTACACCTGAGATACACCGAGAGAAGGAATTAATGATACAACCAAACACAAATAGTGTGATCAATGTCATCAAATGACTGACTTATCATCCATCTGGTCCCTCAAAATCCCATTTCTTTCCGTTAACGCCTGTATTTTCTATCCACAACCTACGGTGCAGACTATAACACAGGTAAGAGTTTAACATCCTCCTCACATCACAAGAATATAAAGCAGGATAGTAAAAGCTTCTTTAGGTATGTGAAGAGGTAAAAATGAGTTTAAGACCAAAGTTAGACCCTTGAAGACTGAAAAAGGTGAATTTATTATGGGGAACATGGAAATGGCAGATGAGGTACTTGGGATCCGTCTTCACTAAGGAGGACACAAACAATCTTCCTGATGTACTAGTGGCCAGAGTATCCGGGATAACATAAAAACATAGAAAATAGGTGCAGGAGTAGGCCATTCGGCCCTTCGAGCCTGCACCGTTCGCCATTCAATATGATCATGGCTGATCATCCAACTCAGTATCCTGTACCTGCCTTCTCTCCATACCCCCTGATCCCTTTAGCCACAAGGGCCACATCTAACTTCCTCTTAAATATAGCCAATGAACCGTGGCCTCAACTACCTTCTGTGGCAGAGAATTCCACAGATTCGCCACTCTCTGTGTGGGAAAAAAAATGTTTTTTCTCACCTCGGTCCTAAAGGATTTCCCCCTTATCCTTAAACTGTGACCCCTTCTTCTGGACTTCCCCAACATCGGGAACAATCTTTCCGATACAGTTTCTTTCCGATAACGCCCGTGTTTTCTATCCACAGGCTACCATGCAGACAATAAACCAGGTAAGTGTTTAACACCATTCCAGACAATGCTGCAAATCACTATCACACTGTTGTAAGGACAATGATGCTGACTGTCTACCCGATTAAAGCTTCTCATAATATTATAAACTTGTATCTGATGTCCCATCAAGTTTCGATGCTCCAGAGGAAACACTCCAAGTTCACCCAACCTGGCAGCTAATATCCTCTAATCCAGGCAGCATTCTGGTAAACCTCTCTGCACCCCATCCAAAGCATTAATTAACTAATTGTTTAACTCCACAGATAACCAGTTTGGCTTTAAAGCTAAACATGGCACTGACTTATGCATACATGCCCTAAAGGAGACTGTAAACAAATACAGAGGCAAAAACTCTTCAATCCTTATGTGCTTTATTGATGCTTCCAAAGCCTTTGGCCGTGTTAGTCACAGAAAGCTGTTTGGTAAAATGAGTCAAAGAGGGGTGCCTGAATACATTGTTAGAATTCTGGCCTACTGGTATGTCCACCAGACTATGCAAATAAAATGGGGCAATAGGGTCTCAGCCCCATTTGGGGTTAGCAATGGTGTTAGACAAAGGGGGAATTTTGTTCCCAGTCATCCTTAATCTGTATATTGATGATCTGTCTAGAATTGTAACACTGGGTGCGTGATTGGTAATATTTTAGTGAACCATATTATGTATGCAGATGATCTTGTGGTCTTTAGTCCATCTAGCGCTGGTCTCCAGCAGCTCCTTACTATATGTTCTGTGTATGGTGTGGAACATGACATTAAATATAATGCTAGTAAGAGTGCTGTTATGATCTGTAGAACCAAAGAGGATAAATGTCTAAAATTTCCTGATTTTAAATTGTCTGACAATAATCTTAGTGTCTGTAATAAGGTAAAATATCTAGGGCATATTATTACAGAACAAATGACAGATGATGAGGATATTTATAGGCAACGACGCATGCTGTATGTACAGGCGAATATTCTCTTGCGTAAATTTGGTGCGTGTGCAGATGTGGTGAAGATGTTGCTATTTAGAGCATACTGCACACCACTCTACACTGCGCACCTGTGGTCGAACTATGGAAAGACAAGTTTGCAGAGACTAAAGGTGGCATATAACGATGCCATGAGAACACTGCTAAGGAAACCTAGATGGTGTAGTGCCAGTAATATGTTTGTGGCTGCAGGAGACAGTACTTTAGAAGCTATCCTAAGAAATCACATGTATACATTCATTTGCAGGATAAATGGCTCTAAAAATGTAATTATTGTGGCCTTGTCAAACATAAGGGTTAGCACTACACGCTACGTATCCCAGCTGTGGAGACACTGGTATCGTTGTCTTGTTGTAGGACATTGATCATTCCTTTAATCTGGATTTTTAACTTATGTATTGTGTTGTGTTTTAAATATAATTTATGATGCTTTTATAAGTGATATACTAAGATTTATATGCTCTTTATATTTTTTAAATATGCAATGTATTTAAAAAAAAATGTAATGTTGCCCCTTGTCTGGACCTCGAGTCCGTAATAAAGTTTACTATTTATTATTATTAATACCGTAGAATAGAACTGCACCTTATTCCAAATGGTGGCCTGTCCAAAGTCCTGTAAAGTTGCATTGTAACTTCCTGACTCTTTCTCTCAATTCCCCGACTGATGAAGGGCAAGCGAGCCATTGAGTCTGTGCCGACCAGCGATCCCCGCACACTAACACTATCCTACACACACACTAGGGTCAAATTACAATCAAACCAAGCCAATTAAACTACAAACCTGTCTGTCTTTGGAATGTGGGAGGAATCCGGAGATCCCGGAGAAAGTACAAGCAGGTCACTGGGAGAATGTACAAACTGCGTACGGACAGCGCCCGTAGTCAGGATTGTATCTGGGTTTCTGGTGCTGTGAGGCAGCAACTCTACCACTGTGTCACCGTGCTGCCATGAATGGTGATGTGATCAATATCATTAAATGACTGACTTATCATCCATCATCTGGTCGCTCAAAATGCCATTTCTTTCCGTTAACGCCTGTATTTTCTATCCACAGGCTACGGTTCAGACTATAACACAGGTAAGAGTTTAACATCCTCCTCACACCATACCAGACAATGCTGCAAATCACTCTCACACTGTTGTAAGGACAATTATGAAGGAACGAGAGGGGAGCTGGCAGCGGTTGGATTCCACATCACAATACAAACCATGACAGTGGTCAGGCAGGGGACTACAAGGGAATATAGAACAGTACAGCACAGGAACAGGCCCTTCAGCCCACAAGGTCTCTGCTGAACAAGATGCCGTTAAGCTAACCTCCTCTGCCTACGACATGAACCATATCCCTCCATTCCTTGCACCTCCACAAACCTTTTAAATTCACAGCCTTCCCCACTGGAGCAACTCCAGCAATCTTGGTGTAATCTGTAAACTTACTATCCAACACGTCGACATGAATGTCCAAATCAATGATATATATATTACAGACCACAGAGGTCCCAGCATAGACCACTGTGGAACTCGGGGAATGATGCCACATCTACATCATTGATGTATATTGTAAATAGTTGCGGTCCCAGCACCGAAGGTAAGCTAGCCAAGACTATAAAGCAGGATAGTAAAAGCTTCTTTAGGTATGTGAAGAGGTAAAAATGAGTTTAAGACCAAAGTTGGACCCTTGAAGACTGTAAAAGGTGAATTTATTATGGGGAACATGGAAATGGCAGATGAGGTACTTGGGATCAGTCTTCACTAAGGAGGACACAAACAATCTTCCTGATGTACTAGTGGCCAGAGTATCTGGGGTAACGAAGGAACTCCACATTAGACAGGAAATGGTGCTGGATAGACTGATGGGGACTGAAGGCTGATAAATCCCCAGGGCATGATGGCTGCATCCCAGGGTACTTAAAGAAGTGGCTCTAGAAATCGTGGACACATTGGTGATAATTTTCCGATGTTCTATAGATTCTTTGCCCCCTCTCACCCTCAAGCCGTGTCCTCTAAACTTGCACATTTCCATCCTGGTGACAATTGTGCTGCCTGTCTACCCTATCAATGCTTCTCATGCCACTGGGAGAACGTACAAACTCCGTACAGACAGCACCCGTGGTCAGGATTGAACCCGAGGTTACTGGCGCTGTGAGGCAGCAACTCTACCACTGTGCCACCCTGCTGTCATAAATGGTAATGTGATGTGAACAATATCATCAAATGACTGACTTATCATCCATCTGGTCTCTCAAAATCCCATTTCATAGAAACATAGATAATAGGTGTAGGAGTAGAGGCCATTCGGCCCTTTGAACCTGCACCGCCATTCAATATGATCATGGCTGATCATCCAACTCAGTATCCTGTACCTGCCTTCTCTCCATACCCCCTGATCCCTTTAGCCACAAGGGCCACATCTAACTCCCTCTTAAATATAGCCAATGAACTGTGGCCTCAACTACCTTCTGTGGCAGAGAATTCCACAGATTCACCACTCTCTGTGTGTGAAAAAAAAAGTTTTTTCTCATCTCGGTCCTAAAAGATTTCCCCCTTATCCTTAAACTGTGAGCCCTTGTTCTGGACTTCCCCAACATCGGGAACAATCTTTCCGATAGTTACTTTCCGATAACGCCTGTATTTTCTATCCACAGGCTACGGTGGAGACAAGAAACCAAGTAAGTGTTTAACATCCTCCTCACACCATTCCAGACAATGCTGCAAATCACTATCACACTGTTGTAAGGGCAATTATGCTGACTGTCTACCCGATTAAAGCTTCTCATAATATTATAAACTTGTATCTGATGTCCCATCAAGTTTCCATGCTCCAGAGGAAACACTCCAAGTTCACCCAACCTGGCAGCTAATATCCTCTAAATGGTGGCCTGTCCAAAGTCCTGTAAAGTTGCATTGTAACTTCCTGACTCTTTCTCTCAATTCCCCGACTGATGAAGGGCAAGCGAGCCATTGAGTCTGTGAAGACCAGCGATCCCCGCACACTAACACTATCCTACACACACTAGGGTCAAATTACAATCAAACCAAGCCAATTAAGCTACAAACCTGAGGTACACAAAAATGCTGGAGAAACTCAGCGGGTGCAGCAGCATCTATGGAGCGAAGGAAATAGGCCACGTTTCGGGCCGAAACCCTTCTTCAGACTGATGGGGGGTGGGGGGGAGAAGGAAGGAAAAAGGGAGGAGGAGGAGCCCGAGGGCGGGGGGATGGGAGGAGACAGCTCGAGGGTTAAGGAAGGGGAGGAGACAGCAACTGGGAGAATTCAACGTTCATGCCATCCGGACGCAAGCAACCCAGGCGGAATATGAGGTGCTGTTCCTCCAATTTCCGGTGTTGCTCACTCTGGCAATGGAGGACACCCAGGACAGAGAGGTCGGATTGGGAATGGGAGGGGGAGTTGAAGTGCTGAGCCACCGGGAGTTGGGACTCAAGGTAAGCTACAAACCTGTCTGTCTTTGGAATGTGGGAGGAATCCGGAGATCCCGGAGAAAGTACAAGCAGGTCACTGGGAGAATGTACAAACTGCGTACGGACAGCGCCCGTAGTCAGGATTGTATCTGGATTTCTGGCGCTGTGAGGCAGCAACTCTACCACTGTGTCACCGTGCTGCCATGAATGGTGATGTGATCAATATCATTAAATGACTGACTTATCATCCATCATCTGGTCGCTCAAAATGCCATTTCTTTCCGTTAACGCCTGTATTTTCTATCCACAGGCTACGGTTCAGACTATAACACAGGTAAGAGTTTAACACCCTCCTCACACCATACCAGACAATGCTGCAAATCACTCTCACACTGTTGTAAGGACAATTATGAAGGAACGAGAGGGGAGCTGGCTGCGGTTGGATTAAACATCACAATACAAACCACGACAGAGGTCAGGCAGGGGACTACAAGGGAATATAGAAACATAGACAATAGGTGCAGGAGTAGAGGCCATTCGGCCCTTCGAGCCTGCACCATTCGCCATTCAATATGATCATGGCTGATCATCCAACTCAGTATCCTGTACCTGCCTTCTCTCCATACCCCCTGATCCCTTTAGCCTCAAGGGCCACATCTAACTCCCTCTTAAATATAGCCAATGAACTGGCCTCAACTAACTTCAGCGGGAGAGAATTCCAGAGATTCACCACTCTCTGTGTGAAAAATGTTTTCCTCACCTCGGTCCTAAAAGATTTTCCCCTTATCCTTAAACTGTGACCCCTTGTTCTGGACTTCCCCAACATCGGGAACAATCTTCCTGCATCTAGCCTGTCCAACCCCTTAAGAATTTTGTAAGTTTCTATAAGATCCCCCCTCAATCTTCTAAATTCTAGCGAGTACAAGCCGAGTCTATCCAGTCTTTCTTCATATGAAAGTCCTGACATCCCAGGAATCAGTCTGGTGAACCTTCTCTGTACTTCCTCTATGGCAAGAATGTCCTTCCTCAGATTAGGAGACCAAAACTGTACGCAATACTCCAGGTGTGGTCTCACCAAGACCCTGTACATCTGCAGTAGAACCTCCCTGCTCCTATACTCAAATCCTTTTGCTATGAATGCTAACATACCATTCGCCTTCTTCACTGCCTGCTGCACCTGCATGTCTACTTTCAATGACTGGTGTACCATGACACCCAGGTCTCGTTGCATCTCCCCTTTTCCTAATCGGCCACCATTCAGATAATAATATAGAACAGTACAGCACAGGAACAGGCCCTTCAGCCCACAAGGTCTCTGCTGAACAAGATGCCGTTAAGCTAACCTCCTCTGCCTACGACATGAACCATACCCCTCCATTCCTTGCACATCCACAAACCTTTTAAATTCACAGCCTTCCCCACTGGAGCAACTCCAGCAATCTTGGCGTAATCTGTAAACTTACTATCCAACACGTCGACATGAATGTCCAAATCAATGATATATATTACAGACCACAGAGGTCCCAGCATAGACCACTGTGGAACTCGGGGAATAGTAGAAATAGGGAGAGAGGAGAGAGAGAGGAGGAGAGGGGAGG
>NW_022630852.1:17500-48396 GCF_010909765.2 Amblyraja radiata | reverse complement strand
CCATCCATTCTGCTCCGACTGCCTTCTAACCCCCCCCCCCCCACCCCGCCATCTATCCACCCCGCACTGATTCACACACACACACCCCTCCTTGACCCTATTGTCCTGGAAATGTCTTCAGAGCAAACATTGCCTATGTTTGATAACGGAATGCAATCAAATGTATTTTAATTCCCAGTGTTAATATTTGTTTTAATCCATAAAGATGGATTAATTAAATTGTGAACACGTGAAACATTAAAACCGCAGTGTTCGATTGTCACTGCTACCGTTGACACGTTATTACAGAATTCATTTTAACGGCAAATCAATGCTCTTAATATGGAATATCAGTACTGAAGTTATTTAATGAGCAACATTCACACCTATACGTACGCATATATGTTACCATGGCCCAGGATTTATTGACACAAGTTGATCATACGCTGAATAATCCAACCACATTTTTGTTTGGAAGTGGAAAGAACTTATAGAAATTGCATTCATTGCAATGTGTAAAAAGAGTTGAGATACTGTCTTATAATGTTGCTGCATGTCATTGTGGTATATATCATGCCTTGATTGGTGAATGTTTAGTTTGTGACATTAGTTGTAGCAGAAATAATATGTGAATGCTTCATTGAGTATAATTCCGACTGGTAACTACGCGCTTCGTCGGAGCACATTATCGCACGCGTCATGCAAGCCATCTTAAATGACCACCTAAACTGTCATTTGGCAACCTAAAAAGCTGCCAAGTTTGCCCGGCTGGCAACAGGGATAAAAAGTTAATCGAGAGCCCTGGTACAGGGCAATGAGATTGGAAGCTATAATAATACAAACCCATTATTGGGAAAACCTTCAAATGGAAAGTGATCGCAAAACTTACATTAAGATATGCAGCAGCGTTGTGCTGCTTCAGGCTGCCTATCGAGGAATGGTTGTTCGAAAACAATTGCGGGGCATGCACACGTCTGCCAAGGTCATACAGACGCATTATCAGATGCATAAACAGCGTCAGTATTTTAAGAAACATTGCTGTACAGCAACGATACAGTGCTTGCCAGCTAAGAAATGTCCAAGTGAGGCATTATAATAGTTTGAGAAAAGCAGTGGTTTGTATTCAGGCCTTCTACCACGGGATTAAGGCCAGATAATTGGTTGAGAAAATCAAGGCAGCACGCCATATTAAGTTATTCATAATGATGTGCATTACAAGAAAATATTTATTGATGCAAAAGGCGGCTGTAGTCACTCTGCAAGCAGCATACCGTGGTTACCGATTAAGGGTTCGCTACAGAGCTGTGCGACAAGCAGTTATTTCGATCCAGAGATGGTACAAAGCATGCAAAATAGGACATTCACAGTTTGTGCTATATCAGTCAATGGGGCATGCAACTATTACCATTCAGGCTGCCTACAAGAGTATGGTGGTTAGGCAGTGGGTTAAACAAAACACAGCTACTATAAAAATGCAGTCAGTACTCCGTATAAGTTGGTAGAGGAAAGACTAAAGAAGACAAATAGATGCACAACAGAAAAGGCTTAAACGATGCAAAAGGCTTAAACGATGCAAAAGGCTTAAACGATATAGGTAAGACTTCCTCAAACAAAGACTTCCTCAGTTCCAAGTATCAAATACACAACAGTATCCTACAGAGAGACAGGCAGAGCCTGAGCACAACGGGCTCCCACCTGGAACTGGGAATTCGGTTTGAACCTATTCTTCCAAAGATCCGTACCGAATAAAACTAATCTGTTGTGTGGAGAAGAAATGCTGCAAACACGCTGTAAATACAATGAGTCGGCGGACTTTATGACCCGGGGGAGCCCGGAGCTCAGGACCCGCCGCCTGCGGCTGCTGCTGAACCTGGGTTAGGGTTAGGGTTAGGGTTAGGGTTAGGGTTAGGGTTAGGGTTAGGGTTAGGGTTAGGGTTAGGGTTAGGGTTAGGGTTAGGGTTAGGGTTAGGGCTAGGGCTAGGGTTATGGTTAGGGTTAGGGCTAGGGTTAGGGTTAGGGTTAGGGTTAGGGTTAGGGTTAGGGTTAGGGTTAGGGCTAGGGCTAGGGCTAGGGCTAGGGCTAGGGCTAGGGTTAGGGTTAGGGCTAGGGCTAGGGCTAGGGTTAGGGTTAGGGTTAGGGCTTGGGCTAGGTTTAGAGTTAGGGTCAGGGTCAGTGTCAGGGTCAGGGTCAGGGTCAGGGTCAGGGTCAGGGTCAGGGTCAGGGTCAGGGTCAGGGTCAGGGTAAGGGTTAGGGTAAGGGAGATTGTTTCAATCTTTATATTTTCACAAAAGTAATTTCTGTTCCGTTGCCAGACGCGGTTAACACGTTAAAATGAACGGATCGACAGACAGCCAGCTCTGATTTCAGTTGCTGTTTATTTCACTCTACCCACATTCCCCCTGGTTTTATTTCCGCGCTCACTGGGGTTTGTTTCACGACGCGAAATTTGGGGATTAAATGGGAGCCGTTCGTTCAGCGCCGACCTGTTGTCCACCGAGTTTCTGCCCCACAACCCCTGAGCCCCTCTCCTGACGCTGGTCCCGGGACCCGACCCCTTTACACACCCGGAGCGGAACCGGAGCAGATTCTCAGCCACTGGTTTTCATCCCAAGTCCTGAAGAAAGGATAAAGTTTCTCCCTGAATTTATTCCCAGTGAAGGTGTGGAGATGGGACTTGGTCTCCGCGTCGTAAAACGAAACTGTCCCGGACTCGTAACTGAGATATACTCCCACCCTCCCGGGGATGGGACGGGCGGGGAGAGGGGATGGAGGGGAGGTGAATGCATCAAACTCGTCAAACCGCCGCTCGATGCTCCAGACTCCATTCTCCGGGGTCAGTGTGACCAGTCTCTTCCTCTCCACAGACTCTGCGGCGACTCCCAGACTCCACCACTGATTTCACGCCACCTCCACCTCCCAGTAATGTCTCCCCGATGTGAATCCCTCCGATCCCAGCACACACGGCCAGTTTGTAAACCTCTTCCCGGTGTCAGGGAGACTCCTCCAGGTCCAGGTCCCTCTCCCCCTCTTCCGATCCTCTGACACCTCGAGCCGCGCATGCGCTGTTTCCACATCCAGGGTGACGGAGACTGGGGGGAGAAGCAGAGAATCAGGGAGTCCCCGGAGGTCGGGGGGAGACTCGGGCACCGGCGGGCGGACAACTGAAACCTTGCCCGGGGTTTCACCCCAACCACATCGGGTGGGCAAGAGACATCATTCCGGGAGTTTGTCAACCGGGGAGGAGAGGGTGAATTCAGCGGATTATCGGGAACGGGAGGGTTCGGGGACGTGCGGTTGGGGAAAACGAATACGTAAAGTGAGGATGAACGAGAGATTGCGGGTGGAGATGGAGAAATAAGGCGGGTATTTAAATATCTTGCCAGTAGATGGCGAGGGAGAGGCAGATTGGAAGATGAGGAGGCGGATGTGAGTGGTAATTAGAGGTGGTTAAAGAGGATGTAGGGATGTGGGGTGGAGTTGCCGTGATCATACTGAACGGGAGTGGACTGGACGTACGAGGCAATCTGCTACTGTTTACTTGCTTTCTTTAGAGGAGCGTGGGTTTGATGCGTCTGTACAACCAAGAACACTGTGAAACAATATATGAACTTCACCGGGGGACTTGCCATGTTTTGCATGTAAGGCTGGTCCAGAAATCAAATGCAGGTGGGATCCAAGACGAATTGGTAAAATGGACCCACAATTGGCTTGGTGGTTGGAGGTAGAAGGTAGTGGTAGAAGGATAATTTTGCTGCCTGGAGGTCTGTGACTGGTGGGGTGCAGCAGAGATCGGTGCTGCAACCTTTGCTGTTTATTTCATGTTTTCACGGCTTGGATGTGAATGTAGGAGGTGGGACTACTAAGTTTGTGGAGAAAGGTTAATGTTGTGGATATCAAGGAAGTCTGACAAAGTCTGCAGCAGGATATAGGCTAGAACATCGAAACCTTGTTGTCATGCAGGTATATCAATACTGGAGGACACAGTTTTCTCCACACAAAGAGTTGTTAATACCTAGAATATTTTGCCAGAGGAGATGGTGGAATCAGATGTAATCACTACATGTAAGAGGCATCGCGATTTAACAAACGAGGTGTAGAATAATACGGTTCTAATGTGGGCAAATGGGATTTGTGTAGCTGGGAAAAAAGGTGGACATGAATATGATGGGCTGAAGGGCCTGACTCTGTAATGTACAACCATGGCTCTCTGGCTCCAAGAGCACGTGATGACTGATTATCCACAGCTATCGGTGCAGGGAATTCCAAAGGTTGCCCAGTCTCTGCGTGCAGTAATGTCTCCTTGTCTCTGTCCTAAATGATCCAGCCCACATTCTGAGAGGGTTTCCGCTGACTCCAGACTCCAGAGAGGGGAAACATCCTCCCTGCATCCAGCCCACTGAGCCCTGTAAGGACTTTCACTGAGTTCTCCTCTAATACACCTGAACTCTCGAGTACACAGGCCTAGTCTACGCAATTTCACCCTGCGCAGCAAACCCATTCTCCCAGGAGCAAGGATTTGTTCAAGTGCAAACAAACGTCACTCTCTGTCTCTGTTATGCTTCCCCCAGAGTTCATTAATACCATTAATCTTCACATATAAATATTGCATAAAGATGTCTTAAAAGAGAACAATGGAAAAGGTATCAGTTTTACCTCGTTTGACGAGATCAGATGTTTCTCTCAATGCCATGTTGTAGAAAAAGGTGCGATCATATTTTCCAGTGGGCAACGCGCCATCTACCACCAACATTGTTTTGGTTTCATCACTAACCCTGCAAATATTTAACAGCTGGTTAGAAACTGAGCATTAGCTGTTTTGAGCTGTACTATAAAAACAAACATTGTTTCAGTCAAAAGCATGTCCTACCTCCTCTTGCGACCAGCTTCCTCCTGAAATAAATAAAACACAAATCTCAATAGACTGAGATGGATCGTCATGATCCCGACGGCGGGTATTTCACCGAATTGGTAGAAAAAAACCCTCTGATAATTCCCATTTCCCAACTCTTTGCCACTGTAACACAGACAGAAAGTGGATATTGTCGTAGAGACATCGAACACGGGGGAAAGCATTAGGAATGTCGATGAAAATAACTGCGAGTATGCAACTTACGAGTAAGACCGGGCAGGTCGTGTGATTGTATCTGGAGAAGATGTCAGAGATAATGGGATGGAATATTTTAAGATCAGCGGCGGATTTAAATGGGTGGGGGTTGGAATATTATAACTAATTTTGGGAATACCAAAAATTAAAGCTGAAATATAAGATGGCCTTTAATAAATTTCACAAGAAATGCTGTAAAATGAATGTGGAACTAACAGGGTGGCCTGAAGACAATATTGCAGATAAATTGAAGTTGAAGTGGGATAAATACACGAGGACTCCTGGAATTTGGAGCATTATTGTCGGATGTGGTGAGTAGATGGAACAGACAGAACATTGACCCAGTACTGAATTACTGGTAAATGCAGCATTTATTTCTGAAATTTTAACCCACCATTTTGAGACTATGCGCTTCCACTTCACCAAACTGTAGTGTAACCCCTCACCTTCAGAAATATCACGCCGTCGCTGTGGTCTATCTGTTCCTGTAACTTTGATAGTTCCTCCTGAATGGAATTTAAATTATTTTGTATCTCTTGAAGATTTTTCTCCATTGTTTTTACAATCTTCGCCTCATCTTCCCGGATATCTCCGAGAGCGCGTTGCTCTTTCTCAGTGAGAATCTGGTGCAGTTCAGCAAACTGGGATGTGGCCTGTGCCTGAAGGTTGCGTGACGCTTCCTGTCAGATGAAAGATGAGAATCAATATATTGTGTCACTCTGCTGTGTTTCCTCGTGACATGGAAGGTGACATTTAACAACTGAATCTCTAGTCCTGAAGTGCAGAAATAGGCCCTTCGGCCCAACATGTCCATGCTAGGCTCTGTACGTATCTACATTAATCCCATTTACATCTATTTAATCCATAGTTTTCATTGCCTTGGCAATTCAAGGGCTCGTCTTGATAATTCTGAAATATTTGGTAAAATTAATGTACAAGCACATCATTCCCATTTCCCCAGTACAATTCCCTGCAACCTGTTCCATTCATGTGTACATTAATCCTCACTGGACAGAACCAGGTCACCAGAACTAGCAGACAGCAGCAACACTTAGAATGACAGACTTCATAGAGTCATAGATCAAAGGGGGTTAGATACCGACCAACACGTCCCATCTGCGCTATTTCCACTTGTCCGCATTTGGTCACATGGTGCTAAAATCTTCTCTCCACGAATTTGTCCAAATATCTTTTAAATATTGTTATGGTACCTGAATCAACTACCTCCCCTGGCAGCTCGTCCCATTTACCCACTATCAAAGTTGCCCTTAATGTTCATATTAAATCTGTTCCCTCTCACCTTAAACCTATGCCCTTGCATGCTCGACGCCCCACTTAGTGTAAAAGACTGAGTATTCACACTGACATTTCGTTTCGTGACATTATACACCCGCAATAGATCATTCTGCAGACTCCTGCGCTCTAGTGAGTGAAGTCCTTGGCTGCCCAACCGCTCCCAAGATCTGGTGTCCTCGACTACTGATCTCTATAGAGGTGCCCATGATTACAGGCATCACAGGGATCAAAACTACACAAAGTAATGAAATCGATAGTACAAAGCCTCACCTGAACTCCAGAAATGCTCTCTTTCTGTTTCTGCTCCATTTTCTCGATCACTGATTTCTTTTCTGTGAGAGATTCGAAAGAAGATTTCACCTGTTCCTGGGGTTGGGGTTCAGATCAGAGAATTAAAATGTCAGACAATAAAAAAAAAAAAGATTACACAATGATGTGATCGAAGTTCATTTTGTTTTACCTTGTAGAATTCAATTGCTTCATCTACCGGCACGAAGCTGTGAGTCTTGTGTTCCCGCCCAGCTGCACAAATCAAACAGATCAGTTTCTTGTCTGTTTCACAAAACAGCTTCAGTTCTTCCTGATGTTTCTCGCACTGAAGTTTACTTTCCTTCTCTTTGAGATTCGGATTCAGTGTCCGCGCTTTCTCAGCCAGTCTAACCAAGGCCCAATTTACTTTGAGGGTGCGGTCCGCAAACTCTTCTCTACATTCCGGGCAGGAGTTTCTCCTCTCCTTGTCCCAACTCTGTGTGATACAGGAGCGGCAGAAGTTGTGCCCACACTCCAGTGTCACCGGATCGGTGAAGAAATCCAGGCAGATGGGACAAACTGCCTCCTCGGTTAAACTCTCGACCTGGTGTTTCGAAGCCATTTTAATCATCCACTTCCTGGTTCAAAGTATTTTCTCTGACGTTGAGCTGCTGAATATGGGTAGCTTGATAAATGTAAAAAATTGTCTTGGTAAATGTAAAAAATATCCCTAACTATACTAAGTGGGACCCGTTGGGTCCCAGCATCACACGGGAGGGCTGGTCACCCAACGCAATATTCTACCTCTCCACCAATTCCAAGGGACTGGTTTCCAGAGGGCTAGTATGGACATTGTGGGCTGAATGGATACTTGGTCTGGCAGCTCAGCGACTGAGGCCAGGCAGCTCAGTCATTGAGCTCTGGCAGTACAGTCACTCGAACCTGGCAGGATGGCAGCTGAGAAACTGCCAGAATTTCTGCCCAAAACAGGTGACAGACTCTGTGAGAGAGAAGGGGTAGAGGGTGGACTGAATGGATTATTGGGCCGGCAGTTCAGTCACTCACGGCTGGTGGGCTGGCAGTGCAGTCGCACGGCTGGTGGGCTGGTAGTGCAGTCACTTACAGCTGGTGGGCTGGCAGTTCACTTACTCACAGCTGGTGGGCTGGCAGTGCAGTCACTCATGGCTGGTGGGCTGCGGTGCAGACGCTCTCGGCTGGTGGGCTGGCAGTGCAGTCACTCATGGCTGGTGGGCTGACAGTTCAGTCACTTACAGTGGTGGGCTGGCAGTTCACTTACTCACAGCTCGTGGGCTGGCAGTGCAGTCACTCAGTTAAAAGGTGCGGAGGTTTATTTCGGTCGATGAAAAATGAGAGAAATATTAATGATTTTACAAAATTCCCCATTCTCTCTGCTGCCCCCGCTGGCGGCAGGGGGAGGGATTATAAAACCAGGAAGTGTCGAGCCTCATTCAGTCTCTGCCAGGCCAGGAAGCGAGAAGGTCACGGCTCTCTGAGCTGCGTATAACACTGAACGCACGTCTATTCCACGGTGAGTCCCCTCGATGCGGCTGTAAAGTGGCTGCAGCCCTTTTAAACAAGCTGAAATGATGGTATATAGAAGCGAGAGCTGAAGGGACAACAACAGCCAGAGTACTTGGTGAACATTGGCCGTGCAGATATCGAGATTTAAAATATTGGGAATTATCGCGTTTGCTCACTGCATTTCATCAACAGTAAGGCATTATTTGTATTTTTTCTTGATTCCTTTTTCATCTAAAAAGTTTCAGAAGTGACAAATCGGCTGTAAAATTTAAAAATCGGCCATGGTTCTCAAATGGGTTTTTACATAAAAAGAAAACGCCTCTCTCTCTTTGCTCTCTCTCCCTCCTTTCTCTCTTCCCTCTCTCTCTCCTCTCTCTCTCTCCCTCCTTCCCGTTTCTCCCCCCGCCCTATCTCCACGCGATGCCTCGTACAGGGGAATGTGTAGTAACCACTTGCTTCTCTCTCCCAACATTGCTGCCTGCCACTATTGTCTATTGTAAACTGTTGGCTGGTTGATGTGATTGTGTTTGACTTGTTGCTCTGGCCTGGTTTAGTTGTGTTTATAGTCACAATAGACAATAGGTGCGGGAGTAGGCCATTCGGCCCATCGAGCCAGCACCGCCATTCAATGTGATCATGGGTGATCATCCCCAATCAGTACCCCGTTCCCGCCTTCTCCCCATATTCCTTGATTCCGCTTGGGCCCTGTGGGTAGCAAAATGGTGTAGGTTCACCAGGTTTATTCCCAGGATGGCGGGACTGTCATATGCTGAGAGAATGGAGCGATTGGACTTGTACACTCTGGAGTTTAGAAGGATGAGTGGGCATCTTATTGAAACACAAGATTAATGGTTTGGACACGCTAGAGGCGGGAAACATGTTCCTGCTGTTGGGGGAATCCAGAAACAGGGGCCACACAATTTAAGAATAAGGGGCAAGCCATTTAGAAAGGAGATGAGGAAACACTTTTTCTTACAGAGAGTGGCGAGTGTGGAATTCTCTGCCACAGAGGGCGGTGGAGGCCTGTTCTCTGGATACGTTCAAGAGATAGCCAGACAGGGCTCTTAAAAACAGCGGAGTCAGGGGATATGGGGGAAGGCAGGAACGGGGTACTGATTGTGGATGATCAGCCATGATCACATTGAATGGCGGTGCTGGCTCGAAGGGCCAAATGGCCTACTCCTGCACCTGTTGTCTATTCACGTTTCGGGTCGAGACCTTTCAGGCTGATGTGTGGAGGGGTGGGGGAGAGAGAGGGGGCAGGAAGAAGAAAGGAAGAGGCGGAGACAGTGGGCTGTGGGAGGGCTGGGAAGGGAAGGGTAAGGAGGGAGAAAGCAGGGACTACCTGAAATTGGTGAAGTCAATGTTCATACCGCTGGGGTGTAAACTGCCCAAGCGAAATATGAGGTGCTGCTCCTCCAATTTGCGGTGGGACTCACTCTGGCCATGGAGGAGGCCCAGGACACAAAGGTCGGATTGGGAATGGGAGGGGGAGTTGAAGTGCTGAGCCACCGGGAGATCAGGTGGGGATATGAGGAGAAGGCAGGAACGGGGTACTGTTTGTGGATGATCGGCCATGATCACATTGAATGGCGATGCAGGCTCGAAGGGCTGAATGGCCTACTCCTGCACCTATTGTCTATTGCTTTGCCTCTGCTCTGGAACGGCTAAAGGGTGGACTTGTCTGGACTCAAATCCCCTTGGAACAAGAGATGGGGGTATGACTTGGGCCTAAGGAGCAGGGTTTCAAAATATCACTCATTCCTTCCCTCCAGAGATGCTGCCAGAGTAACTCCAGTATTTTGTGTCCATCCTTAAAGGACTCTTGGATCTTGTTGGCAGCTGGAGAGACATACCTCTTCATTATCATCAGCTTCTGTTGAACGAACCTCTTACCGCTCTTCAAGGAGGACCTCAGCATTCTGAAGCAACAGAGAAGGTGTGGTCAAAGATCTGAGAGCGGAACAAGATAGACTACTCATGCAAAACTGACGTGTAGTATGCAACAGGGCGTAACTTCCACCATTTTAGTAACCTGGCCCCATCTTTGACACCACCCGACTTCAGTTATGCGTTCATTTAAAACAGCACAGATCTTGTACAGGGAGTTCAAGTTCAAGTGAGTTTATTGTCATGTGTCCCTGATAGGACAATGAAATTCTTGCTTTGCTTAGCACACAGAACATAGTAGGCATTAACTACAAAACAGATCAATGTGTCCATATACCACAATATAAATATATACACACACGTAAACAAATAAACTGATGAAGTGCAAATAGCAGATAATGGGCCACCAATAATCAGAGTTTTGTCCGAGCCAGGTTTAATAGCCTGATGGCTGTGGGGAAGTAGCTATTCCTGAAACTGGATGTTGCAGTCTTCAGGGAGGAACTGCAGATGCTGGTTTAAACCGAAGACCGACCCAAAAGGCTGGAGTAACTCAGCGGATCAGGCAGCATCTCTGGAGAGAGGAAATAGGTGATATTTCGGCTCGACTTTTTCGATAACTGCCATGACCCATTTGATGTCATCTTCGCCTTGCTCCTGGTTTCGTCCTGCACCGATCTGCCGGACATGGTGCTGTGTGTGTGTGTGTGTGTGTGTGTGTGTGTGTGTGTGTGTGTGTGTGTGTGTGTGTGTGTGTGTGTGTGTGTGTGTGTGTGTGTGTGTGTGTGTGTGTGTGTGTGTGTGTGTGTGTGTGTGTGTGCGCGTGTGCGTGTGCGTGTGCGTGTGCGTGTGCGTGTGTGTGTGTGTGTGTGTGTGTGTGTGTGTGTGTGTGTGTGTGTGTGTGTGTGTGTGTGTGTGTGTGTGTGTGTGTGTGTCTGAGGGGAGAAGTGACGGCACCAAGAGCGAGCGGACGTGCGGACAGACGGAATTTCGCGTGTGGTATCGTGGAGCATCCTGGACAATACAGCTCACACCCCCTCCGGGACACACTGGTCAACCTGAGGAGCACCTTCAGCAACAGACTGGTTCCACCAAGATGCAGCACAGAACGCCACAGGAGATCCTTCTTCCCTGTGGCTATTAAACTGTACAACTCCTCTCCCTTCTGTCGTGGGGTAGACTGAGACAACCCCCCCCCCACACACAATCTTTGCACATCCCAAACCTTTCCATTTATCAGTTTATTTTCATGTTTCTTGTTGCGATTTTTGAATATTAAGGTGAAGCGGCTGGGCTTGTATACAAGGTTAATTCCCGGGATGGAGGGACTGTCATATGGTGAGAGAATGGAGCGGCTGGGCTTGTAGACTCTGGAGTTTAGAATTATGAGAGGGGATCTTATTGAAACATATAAGATTGTTAAGGGTTGGGACACGCTAGAGGCAGGAAACATGTTCCCGATGTTGGGGGAGTCCAGAACCAGGGGCTACAGTTTAAGAATAAGGGGTAACCCATTTAGAACGGAGACGAGGAATCACTTTTCCACACAGGGAGTTGTGAGTCGGTGGAATTATCTGCCTCAGAGGGCGGTGGAGGCCAGTTCTCTGGATACTTTCAAGAGAGAGCTAGATAGGGCTCTTAAAGATAGCAGAGTCTGGGGATATGGGGAGAAGGCAGGAACGGGGTACTGATTGGGGATGATCAGCCATGACCACATTGAATGGCGGTGCTGGCTCGAAGGGCCGAATGTCCGATTCCCGCAACCCCCCCCCCCCCCCACCACCACCACATGATGGTGGCACAGCAGCAGAGTTGCTGCCTCACAGCGCCAGCTCCCGGGTTCGATCCCGACTATGGGTGCTGTTGGTACGGAGTTTGCACGTTTTCCCGTGACCAGTTTTCTTTCTACCCAGAGATGCTTCCTGACCTGCCGAGTTATTCCAGCACGTAGTTTGGTTCAGTTTCGAGATACAGCACAGAAACAGGCCCTTCGGCCCACCGGGTCCACGCCGACCAGCGATCCCCACACACTAACACCATCTTACACACACTAGGGACAATTTTTACATTTATCAAGACAATTTACCTACAAAGCTGCACGTCTTTGGAGTGTGGGAAGAAACCGAAGATCTCGGAGAAAACCCACGCAGGTCACGGGGAGAACGCGCAAACTCCGTACAGACAACGGCCGTAGTCGGGATCGATCCCAGGTCTCCGTCGCTGCTTTCGCTGTAAGGCTGCAACTCTACCGCTGCACCCTTACTATATATTTTATTTATTTTTATTTTTTAAAAGTTTTGTGGCTAGTCCACTACAAAATGAAATGGAGGTGAACTCACCAGAGAAGGGCAGTGTTTGTGGTTGTTATTGGTGGCCAAAGAACGACCTTCCTCTAACAGGGCGCCAGCTTGCTCGATCTGATCCAAGTCTCCCTGTGGATTAGATAATAGACAATAGGTGCAGGAGTAGGCCATTCAACCCTTCGAGCCAGCACCGCCATTCAATGTGATCATGGCTGATCATCCACAATCAGTACCCCGTTCCTGCCCTCCCCTTATCCCCTGACTCCGCTATCTTTAAGAGCCCTATCTAGCTCTCTCTTGCGAGTATCCAGAGAACCGGCCTCCACCGCCCTCTGAGGCTGAGAATTCCACAGAAAAATTAAAACTGTTTCACCCAGGGAGTTGTGAATCAGTGGTATCAGCGAGTATGTAGGCTAGAACTCATGCACACGTGAAAACTAGCGATTACTAAACACATTTTAAAACTCCAGGCTTTAAAAATGTAAAATTAATGAATTTTTTGGGGGGTGTTTTAAACGAATGAAATTTAAAAAAAAAGCTTCATTTTTTAAAACTTCAGAATGTTAAAACTAATGAAGTTTTTTTTTGGTGTTTTAAACAAATGAAATTATTTTTTTCCAAACTTCCGAATTTAAAATGTCAAAACTAATGTCGACCGCGCTTTTGCGGTTGCAGCTCCTAGACTGCGGAACAGCATCCCTCCTCCCATCACAACTGCCCCCTCCATCGACTCCTTTAAAGTCGAGACTTAAAACTCATAATAATAATATTATTTTATTGTCATTGCACAACGAGATTTGGTTTGCAGCTTCCATCCGATAGTCATAACTTCAACAGCTAATAAAATTTACATTTAGATACCCCGAGAAACATGATTTATAAAAAGAGCAGTAAAACAATAAAACAGTCAAAAGAGTCTAAGGTGCAAATGTGTCTGTGCCGGGTTGATGTGTGACGTGACCATCCGAGGGAGACAGTTCATGGGGTGGGGGGGGAACTCAGCAGGGCCGGTTCAGAGCAGCTTTCAAGCCTTTTTTGACTTCCTCTGAGGGAGGGCTATATGTATGTAATGATGTATGTATTTAATCTATGAAGCACTGTTGTATAACGTTAGTACCTCCAACAATGTAAAGCCCTTTGGCCAACGAGAGTTGTTTTTTAAATGTGCTATATAAATAAAAGTGACTTGACTAACGAAATGAAGATTTTTTGGTTTAAAGGAATTATCTTTTTGTTTCAAACTTCAGAATTTAAAATGTTACAACTAATGAAATAAAGCTTTTTGTTTAAAACAAATGCATTTTAAACTGCAGAATCTCAAGCTTTTAAAATTTCAGAAATTTCTATTAAATTTCAGAATTTAAAATTTCAGAATTTTCTTTTAAAGTTCAGAATTTAAAATTTCAGAATTTTCTTTTAAAGTTCAGGATTAAAAATTTCAGAATTTTGTTCAGAATTAGGGTTAGATTCATCATTCTGTCAGTTCATACTTCTTGTCAAGAATAAAATTTGACTCTGGTAATTGTCTTTTTTAATGTTTTTTAAATCATTTCTTTTTAAATGGCTCACAAGCAGTGTTTGAGTTGATTTTGTAGTAACCGGAACCTACCCGACCCGACCCGACCCGACTCGCAGGGTAATTAACATTGCGGGGTAGGTTTTTGTGTGTGATATAGGGTTAGATTCATAATTCTGTTAGTTCATAATTCTGTTAATTCTTGTTAAAGATTAAAATGTTTATAAACACACATACACGAATGTGATATAAATGTATATAACCATATAACACACACACAATTATATTCCTTCTGATCCAATGATGAACTTTATTTCAGATTAGACAAGGGAAATTAAATAAGAAACATTGTAAACCTCCCCGCAACTTCACACACACTAGGTCTTATCCCACCCCTCAACTCTCCCTCCCCCCCCCCCCCGGCACTCCCTCGCCTGCCCCCACACTACAATGTCTCCCCCCCTCCTATGCCCCTCTCCCCGCTGCCCCGGGCCGCGCACCCCCTCTCCCCGGACCGCTCACTCCCTCTCCCCGCTGCCCCGGGCCGCTCACTCCCTCTCCCCGCTGCCCCGGGCTGCGCACCCCCTCTCTCCGGACCGCTCACTCCTTCTCCCCGCTGCCCCGGGCCGCGCACCCCCTCTCCCCGGACCGCACACTCCCTCTCCCCGGGGCCGCACACTCCCCCTCCCCGGGCCACACATTCCCTCTCCCCGCTGCCCCGGGCCACACATTCCCTCTCCCCGCTGCCCCGGGCCGCACACTCCCTCTCCCCGGGCCACACACTCCCTCTCCCCGCTGCCCCGGGCCGCACACTCCCTCTCCCCGCTGCCCCGGGCCACACACTCCCTCTCCCCGGTCCGCACACTCCCTCTCCCCGGGGCCGCACACTCCCTCTCCCCGCTGCCCCGGGCCGCACACTCCCTCTCCCCGCTGCCCCGGGCCACACACTCCCTCTCCCCGGGCCGCACACTCCCCCTCCCCGGGGCCGCACACTCCCCCTCCCCGCTGCCCCGGGCCGCACACTCCCCCTCCCCGCTGGAAGCAAGATGGCGGAACAAGATAGCGGGGGCTGGTTGCTAAAATGGGTCCTATAATCACCCATTAATCTGCCCATGAGCGTACTACGCGTTTGCGTGTAGGTAACTCATCTTGCTCTGCTCTTAGATCTTTGGTTTTACCTGCCTCCAAGTTAAAGGGGGGGGGGGGGGAGTGTTAGGTATGTAATGTAATTAACATATTTGATGTCTGGCGCAATGGTACGCATGCGCAGGGGAGACTCAAGGTGGTGTCCTGGAATTAAGAAGTTTGTTAGTTTTACTCCCGTGTCTGAGTGTTATTTAAAGTCAGTTCCAAGTATCAAATACACAACAGTATCCTACAGAGAGACAGGCAGAGCCTGAGCACAACGGGCTCCCACCTGGAACTGGGAATTCGGTTTGAACCCATTCTTCCAAAGATCCGTTCCGAAGAAAACTAATCTGTTGTGTGGAGAAAAAATGCTGCAAACACGCTGTAAATTCACAGAATCGACGGACTTTAGGACCCGGGGGAGCCCGGAGCTCAGGACCCGCCGCCCGCGGCTGCTGCTGAACCCGCGGGAAAGGAGATTGTTTCAATGTTTATATTTTCACATAAGTAATTTCTGTTCCGTTGCCGGACGCGGTTAACGCGTTAAAATGAACGGATAGACAGACAGACAGCTCTGATATCAGTTGCTGTTTATTTCACTCTTCCCACATTTACATCCCCCCTGGTTTTATTTCCGCGCTCATTGGGGTTTGTTTCACAACGCGGAATTTGGGGATTAAATGGGATCCGTTCGTTCAGCGCAGACCTGTTGTCCACCGGGTTTCTGCCCCACTGCCCCTGAGCCCCGCTCCTGACGCCGGTCCCGGGACCCGACCCTTGTACACACCTGGAGCGGAACCGGAGCAGATTCTCAGCCAGTTTACATCCCAAGTCCTGAAGAAAGGATAAAGTTTCTCCGTGAATTTATTCCCAGTGAAGGTGTGGACATGGGACTTGGTGTCAGCGTCGTAAAATGAAACTGTCCCGGACTTGTAACTGAGATAAACTCCCAACCTCCCGGGGATGGGACGGGCGGGGAGACGTGATGGAGGGGAGGTGAGTGCATCAAACTCGTCACCCCAACGCCTGATGCTCCAGACTTCAGTCTCCGGGGTCTCTGTGACCCGTCTCTTCCTCTCCACAGATTCTGCGGCGACTCCCAGACTCCAGCCCCGACTCCCCCCCACCTCCACCTCCCAGTAATGTCTCCCCGATGTGAATCCCTCCGATCCCAGCACACACGGACACGTCCAGTCTGTAAACCTCTTCCCGGTGTCAGGGAGACTCCTCCGGGTCCGGGTCCCTCTCACCCTCTTCCAATCCTCAGACACCTCGAGCCGCGCATGCGCTGTTTCCACATCCAGGGTGACGGAGACTGGGGGGAGAAGCAGAGAATCAGAGAGTCCCCGGGGGTCGGGGGGAGACTCGGGCACAAGCGGGCGGACACCTGAAACCTTGCCCGGGGTTTCAACCCAACCACATCGGGTGGACAACAGACATCATTCCGGGAGTTTGTCAACCGGGCAGGAGAGGGGGGATTCCGCGGGTTATCGGGAACGGGAGGGGTCGGGGGCGTGCGGATGGGGAAAACGAATACGTAAAGTGAGGATGAACGAGAGATTGCTGGTGGAGATGGAGAAATAAGGCGGGTATTTAAATATCTTGCCAGTAGATGGCGAGGGAGAGGCAGATTGGAAGTTGAGGAGGCGGATGTGAGCGGTAATTAGAGGTGGTTAAAGAGGATGTAGAGATGTGGGGTGGAGTTGCCGTGATCATACTGAACGGGAGTGGACTGGACGTACGAGGCAATCTGCTACTGTTTACTTGCTTTCTTTAGAGGAGCGTGGGGTTGATGCGTCTGTACAACCAAGAACTCTCTGATCTCATTGTGAACCAATATATGAACTTCACTGGGGGACTTGACATGTTTTGCATGTAAGGCTGGTCCAGAAATCAAATGCAGGTGGGATCCAAGACGAGTTGGTAAAATGGACCCACAATTGGCTTGGTGGTTGGAGGTAGAAGGTAGCGGTAGAAGGATGATTTTGCTGCCTGAAGGTCTGTGACTGGTGGGGTGCAGCAGAGATCGGTGCTGCAACCTTTGCTGTTTATTTAATGTTTTCACGGCTTGGATGTGAATGTAGGAGGTGTGACTACTAAGTTTGTGGAGAACGGTTAATGTTGTGGATAGCAAGGTAGTCTGTCAAAGTCTGCAGCAGGATATAGGCTCGATCATCGAAACCTTATTGTCATGCAGGTATATCACTCATGGAGGGCACAGTTTCTTCACACAAGGAGTTGTTAATACCTGGAATATTTTGCCAGAGGAGGTGGTGGAATCAGATGTAATCACTACATGTAAGAGGCATCGCGATTTAACAAACGAGGTGTAGAATAATACGGTTCTAATGTGGGCAAATGGGATTTGTGTAGCAGGGGAAAAAGGTGGACAAGAATGTGATGGGCCGAAAGGCCTGACTCTGTAATGTACAACCATGGCTCTCTGGCTCCAAGAGCACTGAATGACTGATTATCCACAGCTATCAGTGCAGGGAATTCCAAAGGTTGCCCAGTCTCTGCGTGCAGTAATGTCTCCTTGTCTCTGTCCTAAATGGTTCAGCCCAAATTCTGAGAGGGTTTCCGCTGACTCCAGACCCCTCAGACAGGGGAAACGTCCTCCCTGCATCCAGCCCACTGAGCCCTGTAAGGACTTTCACTGAGATCTCCTCTAATACACCTGAACTCTCGAGTACACAGGCCTAGTCTACGCAATTTCACCCAGCGCAGCAAACCCATTCTCCCAGGAGCAAGGATTTGTTCAAGTGCAAACAAACTTCACTCTCTGTCTCTGTGATGCTTCCCCCAGAGTCCATTAATCTCCACATATAAATATAGCATAAAGATGTCTTAAAAGAGAACAATGGGAAAGGTATCAGTTTTACCTCGTTTGACGAGATCAGATGTTTCTCTCAATGCCATGTTGTAGAAAAAGGTGCGATCATATTTTCCAGTGGGCAACGCGCCAATCACATACAACATTGTTTTGGATTCATCACTAACCCTGCAAATATTTAACAGCTGGTTAGAAACTGAGCATTAGCTGTTTTTTTGAGCTGTACTATAAAAACAAACATTGTTTCAGACAAAAGCATGTCCTACCTCCTCTTGCGACCAGCTTCCTCCTGAAATAAATAAAACACAAATCTCAATAGACCGAGATGGATTGTCATGATCCCGACGGCGGGTATTTCACCAAATTGCTACAAAAAAAACCCTCAGATAATTCCCATTTCCCAACTCTTTGCCACTGTCACACAGACAGAAAGTGGATATTGACGTAGAGACATCGAACACGGGGGAAAGCATTAGGAATGTGGATGAAAATAACTGCGAGTATGCAATTTACGAGTAAATCCGGGCAGGTCGTGGGATTTTATCTGGAGAAGATGTCAGAGATAATGGGATGGAACATTTTAACATCAGCGGCGGATTTAAATGGGTGGGGGTTGGAAATATTATCATTACTTTTGGGGATACCAAAAATTAAAGCTGAAATATAAGATGGCCTTTAATAAATTTCACAAGAAATGCTGTAAACTGAACGTGGAACTAACAGGGTGGCCTGAAGACAATATTGCAGATAAATTGAAGTTGAAGTGGGATAAATACACGAGGACTCCTGGAATTTGGGGCATTATTGTCGGATGTGGTGAGTAGATGGAACAGACAGAACATTGACCCAGTACTGAATTACTGGTAAATGCAGCATTTATTTCTGAAATTTTAACCCAACACTTTGAGACTATGCACTTCCACTACACCAAACTGTAGTGTACCCCCTCACCTTCAAAAATATCACGCCGTCCTTGTGGTCTATCTGTTCCTGTAACTTTGAGAGTTCCTCCTGAATGGAATTTAAATTATTTTGTATCTCTTGAAGATTTTTCTCCATTGTGTTTACAATCTTCGCCTCATCTTCCCTGATATCTCTGAGTGCGCGTTGCTCTTTCTCAGTGAGAATCTGGTGCAGTTCAGCAAACTGGGATGTGGTCTGTGACTGAAGGTTGCGTGACTCTTCCTGTTAGATGAAAGATGAGAATCAATATATTCTGTCACTCTGCTGTGTTTCTTCATGACATGGAAGGTGACATTTGGCAACTGAATCTATAGTCCTGAAGTGCAGAAATAGGCCCTTCGTACCAACATGTCTATGATGGGCTCTGTACGTATCTACATTAATCCCATTTACCTGTATTTAATCCATAGTTTTCATTACCTTGGCAATTCAAGGGCTCGTCTTGATAATTCTGAAATATTTGGTGAAATTAATGTACAAGCACATCATTCCCATTTCCCCTGTACAATTCCCTGCAACCTATTCCATTTCATGTGTCCATTAACCCTCACTGGACAGAACTAGGTCACCAGAACTAGCAGACAGCAGCAACACTTAGAATGACAGAATTCATAGAGTCATAGAGCAAAGGGGGTTAGATACCGACCAACACGTCCCATCTGCGCTATTTCCACTTGTCCGCATTTGGTCACATGGTGCTAAAATCTTCTCTCCACGAATTTGTTCAAATATCTTTTAAATATTGTTATGGTACCTGAATCAACTACCTCCCCTGGCAGCTCGTTCTTAATGTTCATATTAAATCTGTTCCCTCTCACCTTAAACCTATGCCCTTGCATGCTCGACGCCCAACTTAGTGTAAAAGACTGAGTATTCACCCTGACATTTTGTTTCGTGATAGTATACACCTGCAATAGATCATTCTTCAGACTCCTGCGCTCCAGGGAGTAAAGTCCTTGGCTGCCCATCCGCTCCCAAGATCTCGGGTCCTCGACTACTGAGCTCTATAGAGGTGCCCATAATTACAGGCATCACAGGGATAATAATGAAATCGATAGTACAAAGCCTCACCTGCACTCCAGAAATGCTCTCTTTCTGTTTCTGCTCCATTTTCTCGATCTCTAATTTCTTTTCTGTGAGAGATTCGAAAGAAGATTTCACTTGTTCCTGGGGTTGGGTTTCAGATAAGAGAATATGTCAGACAATAAAAAAAAAGATTACACAATGAAGTGATCGAAGTTCATTTTGTTTTACCTTGTAGATTTCAACAGCTTCTTCTATCAGCATGAAGCTGTGAGTCTTGTGTTCCCGCCCAGCTGCACAAATCACACAGATCAGTTTCTTGTCCGTTTCACAAAACAGCTTCAGGTCTTCCTGATGTTCCTCGCACTGAAGTTTACTTTCCCCTTTGAGATTCAGGCTTAGTGCTCGAGCTTTCTCAGACAGTCTCGCCAAGGCCCGATTCACCCTGAGGGTGCGGTCTGTAAACTCCTCTCTACATTCCGGGCAGGAGTTTCTCGTTTCCCTGTCCCAACTCTGTGTGATACAGGAGCGGCAGTAGTTGTGCCCGCACTCCAGTATAACCGGATCGGTGAAGAAATCCAGGCAGATGGGACAAACTGCCTCCTCGGTTAAACTCTCGACCTGGTCTTTCGCAGCCATTGTAATCCTCCACTTCCTGGTTCAAAGTATTTTCTCTGACGTGGAGCTGCTGAATATGGCCAGTCACGTGACCGTCATGGTGGCGCAGCTGTAGATTTGCTGCCTTACAGCGAATTGCTGCCCGAGACCCGGGTTCGATCCTGACTACGGGTGCTGTCTGTACGGAGTTTGCATGTTTTCTCCGTGATCTCTTGGGTATTCTCGGAGATCTTCGGTTTCCTCCCACACTCCAAGGCTTGATAAATATAAAATGTTCTCTTGGTAAATGTAAAAAATATCCCTAACTAGACTAACTAGACCAGCATCACAAGGGAGGGCTGGTCACCCAACGAAATATTCCACCTCTCCACCAATTCCAAGGGTCTGGTTTCCAGAAGGCTAGTATGGACATTGTGGGCTGAATGGATTCTTGGGCTGGCAGCTCAGTGACTGAGGCCAGGCAGCTCAGTCACTTAGCTCTGGCAGTACAGTCACTCGAACCTGGCAGGCTGGCAGCTGAGAAACTGCCAGAATTTCAGCCCAAAACAGGTGACAGACTCTGTGAGAGAGAAGGGGGAGAGGGTGGACTGAATGGATTATTGGGCTGGCAGTGCAGTCACTTACAACTGGTGGGCTGGCAGTTAACTTACTCACAGCTGGTGGGCTGGCAGTTCACTAACTCACAGCTGGTGGGCTGGCAGTGCAGTCGCTCACGGCTGGTGGGCTGGCAGTGCAGTCGCTCACGGCTGGTGGGCTGGCAGTGCAGTCGCTCACGGCTGGTGGGCTGGCAGTTCAGTCAATTACCGCTGGTGGGCTGGCAGTGCAGTCACTCAACGCAATATTCCACCTCTCCGCCAATTCCAATACTGCTCGCCAGTGGGCGGGGGGGGGGGTCTGTTGCGCTGATATGGGCTGCAGCTATCTGACAACCAAAATTCATTTTGTGAACACAAATTTGTTTAAAAAAGGCGAGTCAAACAATTGGGCTGGCAACTCAGTGACTGAGGCCAGGCAGCTCAGTCAATGAGCTCTGGCAGTACAGTCACTCGAACCTGGCAGGCTGGCAGCTGAGAAACTGCCCGAATTTCTGCCCAAAACAGGTGACAGACTCTGTGAGAGAGAAGGGGGAGAGGGTGGACTGAATGGATTATTGGGCTGGCAGTGCAGTCACTTACAGCTGGTGGGCTGGCAGTTCACTTACTCACAGCTAGTGGGCTGGCAGTTCACTAACTCACAGCTGGTGGGCTGGCAGTGCAGTCACTCACGGCTGGTGGGCTGGCTGTGCAGTCGCTCACGGCTGGTGGGCTGGCAGTGCAGTCGCTCACGGCTGGTGGGCTGGCAGTTCAGTCAATTACCGCTGGTGGGCTGGCAGTGCAGTAACTCAACGCAATATTCCACCTCTCCACCGATTCCAATACTGCTCGCCAGTGGGCGGGGGGGTCTGTTGCGCTGATATGGGCTGCAGCTATCCGACAACCAAAATTCATTTTGTGAACACAAACTTGTTTAAAAAAGGCGAGACAAACAATTGGGCTGCAGACACCTGACAACCAAAATAGTAAGATTAAACGAGAACTTACCCGTTTGAAGTTTGATCTTTATTTTATGAGGAGTTACGTCGAGGGACTACGTGAAGAAGGCCGTCCAGCGCATGCGCGTCAAACATCAAAGCAGCGGTTTGAAGTCACAGATGATATACTCCGAAGCATAATAGTAAGCTATGTGATACAAACTTAACTTACCTTTGATCTTATTAGGGTGGGAGCGGAGGGCACGTAGTCCCTCGACGTAACTCCTCATAAAATAAAGATCAAACTTCAAACTAGTTAGTTCACGTTTAATCTTATTATTTTACTTCGGAGTCACGGGAGTGACTACGTGAAAATTTTAAAGCTTCTGTGATTTCAGGCCGTAGATTGGGTTCCGGCGTATCACTGCATTTTGCTTGACTCTATGAGTGAAAAACAGTCAATAACATGCAAACCATCATACTTGTTTAATTATTTAATGGTCTATTTTATGGTAAAACATTATGTGTCCCATTTTAATCTCTAGAGACATTTAATACTGAATTCAAAATAGTACCACCAAATACACCAGGTCTGCAATTTCTTTGTGATAATACTTGTGCAACATCCTTTCATTTTCCCAACCTGCGGCCGCAAGGATATGGTCTATTGGAACGTCCAAATCCTTGGCCGCCAATGTTGCCGCCGCCCTGGTGGAAATGAGGTTTAAATTTGTCAGTTTCAATTCCTGCATCCAATAGCACCTTCTTCAGCCATCTTGAAATTGTTCGTGTTGTCACTTTTTGTGTGGCTTTATGGCTGATGAATAATCCAGTTTCTACACCTGTAAGATGTTTGGTAGTCTCAATGTAGTATTTTAAATATGTAACTACACAAAGTCTTTGATCGGCAGGATAAACTGAAAATTTACACCCCGAGACTCCTGGTCTGCTCTGTTTTAGCAGGTCATAGGCATAGAATGTGATTTCCTCTGTTTTCATTCCCATTCTGTCTAACCTTAACTTGTGTAATGTTTGTACTCTTTGAGCTGATACTAAAGCCATTAACATGACTGCTTTTATCGTAATTTATCTAACGACAAATTTGAGATGGGATCCCAATCCCTAAGTAGCATTAAAGATGCCCTTCATGTGTCTACAAGTCAAAGGATGTGATCCTAGAACTTGATGTTCCGATGGTCTCGATAAGTATGCAGACAAAGCATTCCTTGCTGTGTTGATCACACTATAGGTTAAATTAACATCAAAATGTAATTTTGACAAATTTCTACAACATCTGAAGCGTCTGCAATGTGGTAGAACATTTTGTGTTGAAGAAACTGTCCCCATTTCTTAATGTAAGAAAATGTACTGCTTCTAGGTACTTGTTAGAATCTGCAAATCAATAAATCAACACGATCATGTAAAGGATGAAATTCACCAGTTGCAGGGTGCACAAGTAGGTTTTCTTGTCTAAAGACATCCATAATGGGTTCAGTCACCATTTTTAACCCTAATGGATACCATGTTTGTGTGGGCCAATCTGGAACCACCAACAATCCTGACGCATAATCTTGTTTGATCTTCTGTAGACACCTATTGATGAGACAAAAGGGAGGAAATGCATCCAAAACATTCCACCCCAATTTAACGTAATCGCATCTACCCCCTCATTTATGACATGTGTCTCGAGCAAAGGTTCTTCCTCTGCATTCCATCTATCTCCACAGCTGGAGATGGCATCCGCAGCTCCCCATTCCAGTGCACTTGCATCTGTTTGTAAAATGGTAGCTGGTGTTTCCCAAATGTTTTCACAATTTTGTGGAAAATATCACGATTTAACATCCATTCTGTGTTGTAATTGAAATTTCTTGACCTAGTATGTGCAATTATGTTGAATTTACCTTGTAGGTAACTTGCAGAAAGCCAATATCTTTCTCAATGAACCAGTGCCAAATCATGTTTGCCAATCTGTCACATGCTTCTGACTTGATTCCACTCATGTGATTGACATGTGCCACTGCCGTAGTGTTGTCAATCTGAACCTGTACTTGCAAATGTTGTACCTTTCGGCAAAGGGCTTTCAACCCATGCAATACACTTAGTAATTAAAGATAATTTATGCCATGTGTCTCGAGCAAAGGTTCTTCCTCTGCATTCCATCTATCTCCACAGCTTGAGATGGCATCCGCAGCTCCCCATTCCAGTGCACTTGCATCTGTTTGTAAAATGGTAGCTGGTGATTCAATCAGAATTTTCCTGTAAGAGTAATCCACATTTTTAATCCACCATTTTATATCCTCAATTCCTGTGTTAGTTAGTTGTATAGGCCTATCGTAACGTCCAGCATGTCTTCCCAATACTGATATATTTGCTCACTGCAGCTGTCTGATAATGCAGTGGTCCAAACTGAACAGCTGGAAATTAAGCAATTAACTTGCCAATTAGATTTGCTACTTGCCTGATTGATGGTTGTTTGCCTGCAATTAACTCCTTACAACCCTTAATCACTTGCAACTTTTTGTCCTTGGGTAAGCTCACTGTCTTGTGTTCCCCAAGTAATCAATTATTTTGTTAGGTATCAGTCTGGATATCTCTGAATGAATGACAAATCCCATTCTTTGAAATATGAGGTTTACTTTTTAAAACTGACGTTGTTGCCATGGCTTCAGTATCTCCCACAATTAAAATATCATCCAAATAAGCCATTATCAAATGGCCTTGAGTTCATAACAATGCTAAAATTGACTTCAACAGTTTTGAAAACAATCTGGGGTTTTAAACTGCCACATTTGAGACATCCAGACAAATTTCAAATATCTGCGATGTTGCACATGCACCGCAACAGAATAATATGCATCTTGGAGATCTATGCTTGCCATATAGCATTCTGTTGAAATTAATTGCAAAGCGTTAGTAGAAGTCTCCATTTTGAAATGTTTATACTGCACAAAAGAGTTAAGACTTGTGAGGTCCAAAATGATTCTAGTACCCCCATCCTTTTTTGTTCTAGAGAAAATACTAGATACAAACTGATGGTTTTGATGTTGTTTTCTCTATTACCCCTTTTTTACTCAAAATCTCAATTTCTATTTGATTTCTTCTCATCTCTTCTTTAGAGAAGGAATATATTCTTTTTGGAGTATGTTGTGTAGGGGGATTTTCATTCTGGTAAAATTCAATTCTAAACCCCATAATACTGCAGAGTATATATGCATCAGATGTTATTAGTTTCCATTCTTTTAAAAATAATTTTAACCTACCTCCAACTTGTAAGTAGGATAATCAATCTTAATACTCGCTGTAATCTCATTTCTTGAGCTTTTTCTGCAATGCCCATATACTTCCACACTTCTTTGTTAACAACTGGCACTCCTAGCAGAGCACAGTTCTGCAGGATTTCATATTTGTTCATAACTTCATCCATTGTTGTATCTTCTGATTGATGGGAAAGCAGGTAATGTATACTCTCCGCTATTTCCTCTGGAAGAGGTTGTCCCTTGTGTCTGGGATTATAGGACATTTGGGCTAGCACTGGCATTTTTCTTTTTTGCATTGGGTTCTGGCCCTCAACTGGTTCATTATCAGAGTATTCTGGATACTCCTCCTCATAATGGGTTTCACCTGGATATTCATCATCATGTATTTCATGCGATGGCTCTATTATAGGCCAACGCTTTTTTGTCCCTCGTTGGGGTACATCAAGCTCTTGCATTGAGCTGTATATTGGCAGCCCACTTTTGGGTGCTGCTCCATATTCTGGGTCTCCTGTAGACCAACGCCTGTATTGTCTTTCAGACATTTCTGGTGCTGCCTCCTTGTCAGGTCAGCCCATATATTCATCTTTATCATCAGGCCTTTCGGTCGCTGGCTCAAACCTGGACCAACGTTTCCCAGAACCTCTTCTGGGTGTTCCATGCGGTTGCTCTTTAAGCCCGCGTCTTTTATACTCCTTCTGGAGTTTGTTTTACCCATGAGGAATTCCAGTTTATAAATTCTATAGTTCAGACTCCTCAGAGTCTTCCAGGCCTGTTATTTCTTTATGGCCTTGCTCCCTATGGGAGTTTCAACGGGACTTTTCCCCTCCCGTGTAAAATAGTTATTTCGTTACAATCAACGTTTTAGTCGGGTGCCCGCTACTCTCAGACACTTTGTCTTATTGAGTACTTACTGCGGTGCGCTTACTATTCTTCCTCCCATCTTTCTCCATACATAAGACTTGCCTGTGTCTCTGCACGCAGTCTCCGAAGTAAAGCAGCCTGAAAGTAAAAGTAGACAATACTTACGTTCAGGTTTTCCTTCACTCAACGCTTAGAGGTTCCACACCTCCTACCGCGGTCGCTGCGCAATGCGTCTGACGAGATGACGCGCATGCGCCTGGACGGCCTTCTTCACGTAGTCACTCACGTGACTCCGAAGTAAAATTCATTTTGTGAACACAAACTTGTTAAAAAGGAGAGGCAAACAATTGGGCTGCAGACACCTGACAACCAAAATTCATCTTGTGAACACAAACTTGTTAAAAAGGGTTGCAGCCCAATTTACAGCCGCATCGAGGGGACTCACCGTGGAGTAGACGTGCGTTCAGTGTTATTTGCAGCTCAGAGAGCCGTGACCTTCTCGCTTCCTGGTCTGGCAGAGACTGAATGAGGCACGACACCTCCTGGTTTTATAGTCCCTCCCCCTGCCGCCAACGGGAGCAGCAGAGAGAAGAGAGAATGGGGAATTTTGAAAAACATTAATATCTCTCTCATTTATCATCGACGGAAAAAATCCTCCACACCCATATGGCGGAGGGGGGCTCTGAGCGAGGTGGCCAAAAATGATGGCCGTAGGTGGCGGCGTTCTCTCGGAAATCGCAGCACAGTCGGCCAAAAGCGGTCAAGATCAGAGATTTAGTAATATAGAAGTCATCATTCAACGAAGCACGCTTTTAATGACAACATTCTTGGTCGAAAACGTTGGACATTTCCCTTCATCTTTACTCGGCTAAGAGCCACATATACTTTTCAATGCTGAAATACCGGTCTGTCGATGTAGATCAACACCTTATGCATTTTTTTCCATGTGCTTTATGGATCGTCATAGCAAAACTGCTGAAGGGGAATGTCTTCACCTTCTGTTAAATTGAGTGCATGCACTGCTCTCTGCTCAGCATTCAGCAGACACCCATTCTCCTCAACAAATTGTTGTTATTCCGTTCTATCGTATTGCAATTCCTGCAGCAAATATGGATTGTCATCATCAAGATGCATCCTTCCATTTCTTGGTCGTGGCAAGTTAAAGAATTCCATTGTTTTGTTGTAATTCTCAATCCTCTGGACTCGCTGAAGAACTTGTGCAAAACATTTTTTTGAGGCGGGGGCTGTCGGGGTTGGGTAGGGGGTAGCAACTGTCCTGTAGCCGAGGGAGGGGGTCGGCTTCAGGCGGGGGCTCTCGTGGGTGAAATTATGGTAGATAGAAGCGAGAGCTGAAGGGACAACAACAGCCAGAGTACTTGGCGAACATTGGTCGTGCAGATATCGAGATTTAAAATATTGGGAATTATCACGTTTGCTCACTGCATTTCACCAACAGTAAGGCATTATTTGTGTTTTTCCTAGATTCCTTTGGCATCTATAAAGTTTCAGAAGTGACAAATCGGCTGTAAAATTTAAAAATCGCCCATGGTTCTCAAGTGGGTTTTTACATAAAAAGAAAACGCCTCTCTCTCTTCCCCCTCTCTCTCTCCCTCCTCCCCCCCCCCCGCCCTATCTCCACGCGATGCCTCATACAGGGGAACCACTTGGTTCTCTCTCCCAACATTGCTGCCTGCCACTATTGTCTATTGTAAACTGTTGGCTGGTTGATGTGATTGTGTTTGACTTGTTGCTGTGGCCTGGTTTAGTTGTGTTTATAGTCACAATATACAATAGGTGCAGGAGTAGGCCATTTGGCCCATAGAGCCAGCACCGCCTTTCAATGTGATCATGGCTGATCATCCCCAATCAGTACCTCGTTCCTGCCTTCTCCCCATATTCCTTGATTCCGCTAGTCAGGGGATATGGGGAGAAGGCAGGAACGGGGTACCGTGACCTTCTCGCTTCCTGGTCTGGCAGAGACTGAATGAGGCACGACACTTCCAGGTTTTATAGTCCCTCCCCCTGCCGCCAACAGGAGCAGCAGGGAGAAGAGAGAATGGGGAATTTTGAAAAACATTAATATCTCTCTCATTTATCATCGACGGAAAAAATTCTCCACGCTCATATGGCGGAGGGGGGCTCTGAGCGAGGTGGCCAAAAATGACGGCCGTAGGTTGCGGCGTTCTCTCGGAAATCGCAGCAAAGTCGGCCAAAAGCGATCAAGATCAGAGATTTAGTAATATAGATTCACGTTTCAGGTCGAGACCCTTCAGACTGATGTGTGTGGGGGTGGGGGTGGGGGTTGGTGGGGGGAGAGGGGGCATGACGAAGAAAGGAAGAGGCGGAGACAGTGGGCTGTGGGAGAGCTGGGAAGGGGAGGGGAAGGAGGGAGAAAGCAGGGACTATCTGAAATTGGAGAAGTCAATGTTCATACCGCTGGGGTGTAAACTGCCCAAGCGAAATATGAGGTGATGCTCCTCCAATTTGCGGTGGGACTCACTCTGGCCATGGAGGAGGCCCAGGACAGAAAGGTCGGATTGGGAATGGGAGGGGGAGTTGAAGTGCTGAGCCACCGGGAGATCAGGTTGGTTATTGTGAACCGAGCGGAGGTGTTGGGGGAAGCGATTGGCCAGTGTACGTTTGGTCTCGTCGATGTATAAACGTCAACTGCCATGATACCAACACAATACCCCCAGCTTTAACTGGCCTCCAGGTGGGGGGAAAGGGTCTCGGTCTCAGATCTGGAAAATTCAAGGCTTCAAAACCAAAAAAGAGAGATTTCACCAACTCATTTTAAAATTAATTTACCAAACGTGATGACAAATCAGCAAAGGATCATTCCGCTGATACGGGATTCACCGACAGAGATTCACGGGTTGGATTCGGAGACAGAGGGGCGATCGGCCTGGATGTTGTCAGGTAGATATACTAGGGTATCGTTCAAATCTTCTTCAACCAGCCTGTCGTGACGTCCCTTTGTAACGGAGACCTGCGGGTAAAAAAAATAAATCAAAATAGACTTTATTCAAGTAATCAATATATAGAATACAGGAACTGTGCAAAAAATAATAATTCATCCTACATTCTCAGAGGCTATTCATTCATAAGTCATGTTAGGTTAGGTAAGGGGATGGTGCAGCGAGACCTGGGCGTCCTTGTACACCGGTCACTGAAAATTGGCGTGCAGGTACAGCAGGCAGTGAAGAAAGATAATGGAATGTTGGCCTTCATAACAAGAGGATTTCAGTATGGTAGAGAGGTCCTTCTGCAGTTGTATAATCCAGAACCAAGGGGTCACACAGTTTAAGAATAAGGAGTAAACCATTTAGAACGGATATGAGGAAACATTTTTTCACACAGGGAGTTGTGAGTCTGTGGAATTCTCTGCCTCGGAGGGTGGTGGAGGTCGGTTCTCTGCATACTTTCAAGAGAGAGTTAGATATGGCTCTTAAATATAGCAGAGTCTGGGGATATGAGGAGAAGGCAGGAACGGGGTACTGATTGTGGATGATCAGCCATGATCACATTGAATGGGTCGAAGGGCTGAATGGCCTACTCCTGCAACTATTGTCTATTGCTTTGTCTCTGCTCTGGAACAGCTAAAGGGTGGACTTGGCTGGACTCAAATCCCCGTGGAACCAGAGATGGGGGTATGACTTGGGCCTAAGGAGCAGGGTTTCAAAATATCACTCATTCCTTCCCTCCAGAGATGCTGCCAGAGTAACTCCAGTATTTTGTTTCCATCCTTAAAGGACTCTTGCATCTTGTTGGCAGCTGGAGAGACATACCTCTTCATCATCATCAGCTTCTGTTGAACGAACCTCTTCCCGCTCTTCAATGAGGACCTTAGTGTCCTGAAGCAACAGAGAAGGTGCGGTCAAAGATCCTAGAGCGGAGCAAGATAGACTACTCATGCAAAACGGACGTGTAATATGCAACGGAGCGTAACTTCCGCCATTTTAATAACCTAGCCCTATCTTTGATCTGACCCGACTTCAGTTATGCGTTCAAGTGAGTTTATTGGCATGTGTCCCTGATATGACAATGATATTCTTGCTTTGCTTTGCACACAGAACATAGTAGGCATGTACTACAAAACAGATCAGTGTGTCCATATACCACAATATAAATATATACACACATAAACAAATACACTGATAAAGTGCAAATGGCAGAAAATGGGCCACCAATAATCATAGTTTTTTTTCTGAGCCAGGTTTAATAGCCTGATGGCTGTGGGGAAGTAGCTATTCCTGAACCTGGTTGTTGCAGTCTTCAGGGAGGAACTGCAGATGCTGGTTTAAACCGAAGACCGACACAAAAGGCTGGAGTAACTCAGCGGATCAGGCAGCATCTCTGGAGAGAGGAAATAGGTGATATTTCGGTTCGACTTTTTCGATAGCTGCCATGATCCATTTGATGTCATCTTCGCCTTGCTCCTGGTCTCGGCCTGCACCGATCTGCCGGACATGGTGCTGTGTGTGTGTGTGTGTGTGTGTGTGTGTGTGTGTGTGTGTGTGTGTGTGTGTGTGTGTGTGTGTGTGTGTGTGTGTGTGTGTGTGTGTGTGTGTGTGTGTGTGCGTGCGTGCGTGTGTGTGTGTGTGTGTGTGTGTGTGTTTTTGTGTGTGTGTGTGTGTGTGTGTGTGTGTGTGTGTGTGTGTGTGTGTGTGTGTGTGTGTGTGTGTGTGTGTGTGTGTGTGTGTGTGTGTGTGTGTGTGTGCGTGTGTGCGTGTGTGTGCGTGTGTGCGTGTGTGTGTGTGTGAGGGGAGAAGTGCCGGCACCAAGAGCGAGCGGACGCGCGGATAGACGGATCTTTGCGTGTGG
>NW_022630852.1:0-12500 GCF_010909765.2 Amblyraja radiata | reverse complement strand
TTGTGAGTCTGTGGAATTCTCTGCCTCAGAAGGCGGTGGAGGCCGGTTCTCTGGATGCTTTCCAGAGAGAGCTAGATAGGGCTCTTAAAGATAGCGGAGTCAGGGGATATGGGGAGAAGGCAGGAACGGGGTACTGATTGTGGATGATCAGCCATGATCACATTAGGGCTTTATTCTTTGGAGCGCAGAAGGTTAAGGGGGGACTTGATGAGAGGGATAGACAGAGTTGACGTGGATAAGCTTTTCCCACTGAGAGTAGGGAAGATTCAAACAAGGGGACATGACTTGAGAATTAAGGAACAGAAGTTTAGGAGTAACATGAGGGGGAACTTCTTTACTCAGAGAGTGGTGGCTGTGTGGAATGAGCTTCCAGTGAAGGTGGTGGAGGCAGGTTCGTTTTTATCATTTAAAAATAAATTGGATAGTTATATGGACGGGAAAGGAATGGAGGGTTATGGTCTGAGCGCAGGTATATGGGACTAGGGGAGAATACGTGTTCGGCACGGACTAGAAGGGTCGAGATGGCCTGTTTCCGTGCTGTAATTGTTATATGGTTATATGAATGGCGGCGCTGGCTCGAAGGGCCGAATGGCCTACTCCTGCACCTATTGTCTATTGTCTACATTTTCCGTGATCTCCATCCACTTTGTTCTATTTTTCACACTGAACACTTCCTTATCTACATATCTCCCTCTCCCTCTCCCCTGACATCAGTCTGAACCCGAAACGTCGCCCATTCCTTCTCTCCAGAGATGCTGCCCAACCCCCTGAGTTACTCCAGCATGTTGCTTCTACCTTCGGTTTAAACCAGCACCTGCAGTTTCTTCCTACACATCTATAACAACACACACACACACACACACACACACACACACACACACACACACACACACACACATACACACACATACACATACACATACACACACACACACACACACACACACACACACACACACACACACACACACACACACACACACACACACACACACACACACACACACACACCACACACACACACACACACACACATATACACATACACACACCCACACACACACACTCACACACACATATATTCACACACACACTACACACACACACACACACACACACACACACACACACACACACACACACACACACACACACACACACACACACACACACACACACAATGGTGGGCTAGTGATAAATGGGTCATGGATTCGGATCTGTCTGTGAGCCAGTGTAGATGTGAAGGGCTGGATGTTGTCGGTATACATGGAAGGCGTTAGTGAGCTTAACGTGTTTGTTTAGTGCAGTCATTGCCAGGTGACTGGGATCAGATTCCTACCTGCTGGCTGCTAGCGTTTCCAAGGCAGTCACCAATCCTCTCTGGCGATCTTTGACCTGCTCCGCCTTCCAACTGATTTTTTTAGTTTAGTTTAGTTTAGAGATACAGCGTGGAAGCAGGCCCTTCGGCCCATCGAGTCCGTGCCGACCAGCGATCCCCGCACAGTAACACCATCCTACACGCGCATGGGACAATTTTACACATACACCAAGCCAATTAACCTGCAAACCTGTACGCCCCTGGTGAGACCACACCTGGAGTATTGTGTGCAGTTTTGGTCCCTAATTTGAGGAAGGACATTCTTGCTATTGAGGGAGTGCAGCGTAGGTTTACAAGGTTAATTCCCGGGACTGTCATACGCTGAGAGAATGGAGCGGCTGGGCTTGTGTACTCTGGTGTTTAGAAGGATGAGAGGATATCTTATTGAAACATATATGATTGTTAAGGGTTTGGACACGCTAGAGGCAGGAAACATGGCCCCGATGTTGGGGGAGTCCAGAACCAGGGGCCACACACACAGTTTAAGAATAAGGGGTAAGCCATTTAGAACGGAGTCGAGGAAACACTTTTTCACACAGAGAGTTGTGAGTCTGTGGAATTCTCTGCCTGGTGGAGGCCGGTTCTCTGGATACTTTCAAGAGAGAGCTAGATAGGGATCTTAAAGATAGCGGAGTCAGGGGATATGGGGAGAAGGCAGGAACGGGGTAGTGATTGGGGATGATCAGCCATGATCACAGTGAATGGCGGTGCTGGCTCGAAGGGCCGAATGGCCTCCTCCTGCACCTATTGTCTGTTGTCTATGAAGTAGTGGTGGCCTGTTGTCAACGTTTTAACTCCATGAATTGAATGAAGAGAAACAGTGAAGAGAGACACAAAAGGTGGACAAGAATGCTGGAGAAACTCAGCGGGTGAGGCAGCATCTATGGAGCGAAGGAAATAGGCAACGTTTCGGCTCGAAACCCTTCTTCTGACCAAAAACTTTGAGGGATAGAGAGAAAAAGTGTTTTTGGCCTTCCATCACAGCAATGTGATGGATGTTTATGTAAAATATGTTGTGTCTTGGGTCTATTTGTTTGTAATGTATGGCTGCAGAAACGGCATTTCGTTTGGACCTCAAGGGGTCCAAATGACAATAAATTGAATTGTATTGTATTGTATTGTATCTCAGGCAGGGTGGTGCGTTGAATATTTTGATTGCCAGCTTTATAAGAAGGGCTGGGCTGTTTATTAACAAGGTGTAAGTCAGGCATTCTCTGGGCGAGGCCTTTTCAGACATTGGTTCAAAGTCTCACCGACACGCCCGCTGCCGATATCACCTTGTGTTCAAAGTCTAAGCAGACGGTCACTGGAGAGACCTTTGTACCTTCTTCACCCTGCTCGCTCCAGGTGGCTGAGCCAACCCTTACTGAAAGGCTTTTGGCCCTGTGGCCTTCAGCAGACAGACAGAGTCGAGGCTCGTTCAGTGATACAGCGCGGAAACAGGCCCTTCGGCCAACCGAGTCCGTGCTAACAGGCGATCCCCGTACACGAACACTATCCTGCACACACACACACACACACACACACACACACACACACACACACACACACACACACACACACACACACACACACACACACACACACACACACACACACACACACACACACACACACACACACACACACACTAGGGAACATTTTGCATCAATAGACAATAGATAATAGGTGCAGGAGGAGGCCATTCGGCCATTCGAGCCAGCACTGCCAAGGCAGGCACGGGTTATTGATAGGGGACGATCAGCCATGATCTCAATGAATGGCGGTGCTGGCCTCCTCCTGCACCTATTGTCTATGTTTCTAAATTTCAATGTGATCTTGGCTGATCATCCACAATCAATAACTCGTGCCTGCCTTCTCCCCATATCCCTTATCTGAGGCAGAGAATTCCTCAGATTCACAACTCTCTGGGCGAAAAAGTGTTTCCTCATCTCCGTTCTAAATATAAACATAGAAATTAGGTGCAGGAGTAGGCCATTCGGCCCTTCGAGCCAGCACCGCCATTCATTGTGATCATGGCTGATCGTCCCCCAATCAATAACCCGTGCCTGCCTTCTCCCCATATCCCTTGATTCCACTAACCCCTAGAGCTCTATCCAACTCTGTCTTAAATCCATCCAGTGACTTGGCCTCCACTGCCCTCTGTGGCAGGGAATTCCACACATTCACAGCTCTCTGGCTGAAAAAGTTTTTTCTCACCTCAGTCTTAAATGACCTCCCCTTTATTCTAAGACGGTGGCCCCTGGTTCTGGACTCGCCCAACATTGGGAACATTTTTCCTGCATCTAGCTTGACCAGTCCTTTTATAATTTTATATTAGTTCAGAGATACAGCGCGGAAACTGGCCCTTCGGCCCACCGAGTCCGTGCTAACCAACGATCCCCGCACACGAACACTGTCCTACACAGACACTAGGGGCAATTTTGCATTGATGCACACACATTTTGTGTGAGTGTATGAATGCAAAATTGTATATAACATATATATATATATATATATATACAAAAGTTAGTTGATCCTATCCATGTACCGTTATAACCGTTTCTGAAACGTCGCGATAGTCCCTGCCTCAACCTGGAAAGATGCTTTTCTGACACAGAGGGCAGTGGAGGCCAAGTCACTGGATGGATTTAAGAGAGAGTTAGATAGAGCTCTAGGGGCTAGTGGAGTCAAGGGATGTGGGAGGAAGGCAGGCGTGGGTTATTGATTGGGGACGATCAGCCATGATCACAATGAATGGCGGTGCTGGGTGGAAGGGCCGAATGGCCTCTTCCAGCACCTATTTTCTATGCTTCTTTGTAAAGGGGGTGGGGGGGGGGGTGGTGAGGTGGTAGGGTTGAGTGGGGGCGGGGGGGTGGGGGATTAAAGGGCAGTGGGTGCCGTATCCCCGCCTGCAATCTATTCTCATCATCATCTCGTTACCTTTCTCCCACTCCACCTTTTCTCCGCCCCCTCTCTTCTCCCTCTCTGCGTTTTTATTTCACTCTTCCCCTCCCCCACTCTTTCTTTCTCTCTCTCCCTCTCTCTCCCTCTCCCCTTCTCTCCTTCCACCTTCCTCTCTTTCCCCAACTCCCTTCCCCATTTCTCCACTTCTCTTTCTCTCGCTCTCTCTATCCACCCCTTCTTTCTTTCCCTGCTCCCTTGTCTCTCCCCCACCTCCCCTCTCTCTTCCTCCACCTTGTTCTCTCTCCATCTTTCTCTGCCCTTTCCTCCTTTCTCTCCCAACCTTTCTCTGCTCCTCCGTCCTCTATCTCTCTCTTTCTCTCCCCCTCCCCCTCTCTCTCCCCTCTTTTTCGCTCCCCCTCTTTCTCTCTCCCCTCTTTCTCTCTCCCCCCTTTCTCTCTCCCCTTCTCTCTCACCCCTCACTCTCCCCTTCCTCTCTCCCCTCTCACCCCCCTCTCTCCCCGCCAATTCTCTCTCCCCCCCAATTCTCTCTCCCCCTCAATTCTCGCTCCCCCTTTCCCCCTCTCTCCCCCTCACTCTCCCCTATCTCGCCCTCTCCCTCTCTCCCTCCATTCTCTCTCCCCCTTCTATCTCCCCCTCTCCCTCTCTCCCTTCATTCTCTCTCCCCCTTCTATCTCCCCCTCTCCCTCTCTCCATTCTCTCTCCCCTATCTCCCTCTCCCTCTCTCCCTTCATTCTCTCTCCCCCTTCTATCTCCCCCTCTCCCTCTCTCCCTTCTTTCTCTCTCACCCTTCATTCTCTCCCCCTTCTCTCTCTCCCGTCCCCTACACTCCCCCATCTCTCCTTCTCTTTTCCCCTCTTCTTTCTTCCACCCCATCCTCTCTCTCTCCCCCTCCCCTCTCTATCCCTCCTCTACCTCCTCTTCCCCCCCCGCCATGCCCCAGAGAGGAGGTCCACCACAACAGTGTGCGTTGGGACAAGAGAGCATCTTCATGTGCAAGATGTCCGCGGTCTGAACCGGAAACGTCGCCCATTCCTTCTCTCCAGAGATGCTGCCCAACCCGCTGAGTTACTCCAGCATTTTGCCTCTATCTTCGGTTTAAACCAGCACCTGCAGCTCCTTCATACACATCTATAACAACACACACACACACACACACACACACACCACACACACACACACACACACACACACACACACCACACACACACACACACACACACACACACACACACACACACACATACACACACACCACACACACACACACACACACACACACACACACATACACACACATACACACACACACACATATACACACACACACACACAGACACACACACACACACACACACACACACATACATATACACACATATACACACACACACACACACACACACACACACACACACACACACACACACACACACACACACACACACACACACACACACACACACACACACACACACACACACACACAATGGTGGGCTAGTGATAAATGGGTCATGGATTCGGATCTGTCTGTGAGCCAGTGTAGATGTGAAGGGCTGGATGTTGTCCGTATACATGGAAGGCGTTAGTGAGCTTAACGTGTTTGTTTAGTGCAGTCATTGCCAGGTGACTGGGATCAGATTCCTACCTGCTGGCTGCTAGCGTTTCCAAGGCAGTCACCAATCCTCTCTGGCGATCTTTGACCTGCTCCGCCTTCCAACTGATTTGTTTAGTTTAGTTTAGTTTAGAGATACAGCGTGGAAGCAGGCCCTTCGGCCCATCGAGTCCGTGCCGACCAGCGATCCCCGCACAGTAACACCATCCTACACGCGCATGGGACAATTGTACACATACACCAAGCCAATTAACCTGCAAACCTGTACGCCCCTGGTGAGACCACACCTGGAGTATTGTGTGTAGTTTTGGTCCCCTAATTTGAGGAAGGACATTCTTGCTATTGAGGGAGTGCAGCGTAGGTTTACAAGGTTAATTCCCGGGACTGTCATACGCTGAGAGAATGGAGCGGCTGGGCTTGTGTACTCTGGTGTTTAGAAGGATGAGAGGGCATCTTATTGAAACATATATGATTGTTAAGGGTTTGGACACGCTAGAGGCAGGAAACATGGCCCCGATGTTGGGGGAGTCCAGAACCAGGGGCCACACACACAGTTTAAGAATAAGGGGTAAGCCATTTAGAACGGAGACGAGGAAACACTTTTTCTACACAGAGAGTTGTGAGTCTGTGGAATTCTCTGCCTGGTGGAGGCCGGTTCTCTGGATACTTTCAAGAGAGAGCTAGATAGGGATCTTAAAGATAGCGGAGTCAGGGGATATGGGGAGAAGGCAGGAACGGGGTACTGATTGGGGATGATCAGCCATGATCACAGTGAATGGCGGTGCTGGCTCGAAGGGCCGAATGGCCTCCTCCTGCACCTATTGTCTATTGTCTATGAAGTAGTGGTGGCCTATTGTCAACGTTTTAACTCCATGAATTGAATGAAGAGAAACAGTGAAGAGAGACACAAAAGGTGGACAAACATGCTGGAGAAACTCAGCGGGTGAGGCAGCATCTATGGAGCGAAGGAAATAGGCAACGTTTCGGCTCGAAACCCTTCTTCTGACCCGAAACGTTGCCTATTTCCTTCGCTCCATAGATGCTGCTTCACCCGCCGAGTTTCTCCAGCACTTTTGTCTACCTTCGATTTCCAGCATCTGCAGTTCCTTCTTGTACAAGAGAGGTACAAAATGCTGGAGTAACTCAGCGGGCCGGGCATCGTCTCTGGGGTGAAGGAACGGGCGACGTTTCGGGTCGAGACCCTTCTTCAGGCTGAGAGTCAGGGGAGAGGGAGACACAGAGATAAGGAAGGGTAAGGTGTGAAAAGCATTGATCGGGGCAGGTAGCATTGAGCCAATATTTCACAACCTCCAGTGGACCGGGTTCCATCCCGATCACCGACGCTGAGAATTCAAGATTCAATAGACAATAGGTGCAGGAGTAGGCCATTTGGCTCTTCGAGCCAGAGACGCTGGCTGTCCCGCTGAGTTACTCCAGCTTTTTATTGTCTGGCTTATTGTTAATAATACGTTCAACGGATAGTATGAATTTCTGACGTGGCTGTTTTTTCGGCACTCCTTACATTGGTATTCAGGTTATCTCAGGCAGGGTGGTGCGTTGAATATTTTGATTGCCAGGGTTATAAGAAGGGCTGGGCTGTTTATTAACAAGGTGTAAGTCAGGCATTCTCTGGGCGAGGCCTTTTCAGACGTCGGTTCAAAGTCACGCCGACACGCCCGCTGCCGATATCACCTTGTGTTCAAAGTCTAAGCAGACGGTCACTGGAGAGACCTTTGTACCTTCTTCACCCTGCTCGCTCCAGGTGGCTGAGCCAACCCTTACTGAAAGGCTTTTGGCCCTGTGGCCTTCAGCAGCCAGACAGAGTCGAGGCTCGTTCAGTGATACAGCGCGGAAACAGGCCCTTCGGCCCACCGAGTCCGTGCTAACCGGCGATCCCCGTACACGAACACTATCCTACACACACACACACACACACACACCACACACACACACACTAGGGAAAATTTTGCATCAATAGACAATAGATAATAGGTGCAGGAGGAGGCCATTCGGCCCTTCGAGCCAGCACCGCCAAGGCAGGCACGGGTTATTGATACGGGACGATCAGCCATGATCTCAATGAATGGCGGTGCTGGCTCGAAGGGCCGAATGGCCTCCTCCTGCACCTATTGTCTATGTTTCTAAGTTTCAATGTGATCTTGGCTGATCATCCACAATCAATAACTGGTGCCTGCCTTCTCCCCATATCCCTTATCTGAGGCAGAGAATTCCACAGATTCACAACTCTCTGGGCGAAAAAGTGTTTCCTCATCTCCGTTCTAAATATAAACATAGAAATTAGGTGCAGGAGGAGGCCATTCGGCCCTTCGAGCCAGCACCGCCATTCATTGTGATCATGGCTGATCGTCCCCCAATCAATAACCCGTGCCTGCCTTCTCCCCATATCCCTTGATTCCACTAGCCCCTAGAGCTCTATCTAACTCTCTCTTAAATCCATCCAGTGACTTGGCCTCCACTGCCCTCTGTGGCAGGGAATTCCACAAATTCACAACTCTCTGGGTGAAAAAGGTTTTTCTCACCTCAGTCTTAAATGACCTCCCCTTTATTCTAAGACTGTGGCCCCTGACTCGCCCATCATTGGGAACATTTTTCCTGCATCTGGCTTGTCCAGTCCTTTTATAATTTTATAATAATTAAGAGATACAGCGCGGAAACAGGCCCTTCGGCCCACCGAGTCCGTGCTAACCAACGATCCCCGCACACGAACACTATCCTACACACACACTAGGGACAATTTTGCAATGATGCACACACATTTTGTGTGAGTGTATAAATGCAAAATTGTATATAACATATATATATATATATATATATACAAAAGTTAGTTGATCCTATCCATGTACCTGTATAACCGTTCCTGAAACGTCGGGATAGTCCCTGCCTCAACCTGGAAAGATGCTTCTCTGACACAGAGGGCAGTGGAGGCCAAGTCACTGGATGGATTTAAGAGAGAGTTAGATAGAGCTCTAGGGGCTAGTGGAGTCAAGGGATATGGGGAGAAGGCAGGCACGGGTTATTGATTGGGGACGATCAGCCATGATCACAATGAATGGCGGTGCTGGCTCGAAGGGCCGAATGGCCTCCTCCTGCACCTATTTTCTATGTTTCTTTGAAAAGGGGGGTGGGTGGTGTGGAATGGGAGGGTTGAGGGAGGGAGGGTGGTGGGGTGGGGTGGGGTGGGAGGGTTGAGGGGGCGGAGGGAGGGAGGGGGGGGGGGCTAAAGGGCAGTGGGTGCCGTATCCCCGCCTGCAATCTATTCTCATCACATCTCGTTACCTCTCTCCCACTCCACCTTTTCTCCGCCCCCTCTCTTCTCCCTCTCTGTGTGTTTTTATTTCACTCTTCCCCTCCCCCACTCTTTCTCTCTCTCCCTCTCCCTCCCTCTCCCCTTCTCTCCTTCACACTTCATCCTCTTTCCTTCCCCCAACTCCCTTCACCCATTTCACCAACATTCTCTTTTCTTCGCTCTCTTATCCACGCCATTCTTTTCTTTCCCTGCTCGTCCATGGTCTCTCCTCGCCCCCACCTCCCTCGTCTCTCTCTCTCCCTCCAACTTGTTCTCCCTCCATCTTTCTCTCCCCTTTCCTCCTCTCTCTCCTCTACCCTCCTTTCTCCGTCCCCCAATCCCCCTCGCTCTCACCCGTCGTTGTCGCTCCCCCCTCCTTTCTCGCTCCCTCTGTTCCTCTCTCCCCCATTTCTCTCTCCCCTTCTCCTCTCACCCCCTCAGTCCTCCCCTTCCTCTCTCCCCTACTCACCCCCCTCTCTTCCCCCCCAATTCCTCCTCTCCCCCCAATTAGCTCTCCCCCTCAAGTCGTCACTCCTCCCCCGTTCCCCCCTCTATCCTCCCTCTCACTTCCCCTATCTCCCCCTCGCACCCTCTCGTCCCTCCATTCTCTTCTTCCCCTTCTATCTCCCCCCCTATCCCTCTCTCCCTCCATTCGCTCTCCCGCCTTCTATCTCCCCCTCTCCCTCTCTCCGCTCCATTCTACTCTCTCCCCCTTCTATCTCCCACTCCTCCCTCTCTCCCTCCATTCTCGTCGTCCAAAGAAACTTCTATCTCCCCCCTCTCCCTCTATCCTTCTTTCTCTCTCTAACCCCTTCTTCTCATCACCCTTCTCTCTCTCCCTTCCCCTACACTCCCCCTATCTCTCCTTCTCTCTCCCCCTCTTCTTTCTTCCCCACACGCTCTCTCTATCCCCCTCCCCTCTCTCTCCCCCCGCCCTGCCCCAGAGAGGAGGTCCACCACAACAGTGTGCGTTGGGACAAGAAAAGCATCTTCATGTGCAAGATGTCCGCGGGCTCGGTGACTGGTGTCCTGGAGCCCAGTGTGTGCCGGCTCTCCATCCGCAAGGTGAGGCCACTCGGCCCCTCCGCCCCCCCTACTATCCCCACCACCGACACCTCCCGCCCACCACACCACATCCCTGCCTCCCACTGCCAAGGGCCCCATCACACGGCAGCCAACCAGGCCCTTCGGCCCACCCTGCCCCTGCTGACCCATCGAGCGCCCATTTCCACCAGTCCTACGCTACCCGGGAGAGTTGCTGCCTCACAGCGCCAGAGACCCGGGTTCAATCCCGACGTCGGGCACTGTTTAGTGTTTGTTTAATTTCTGTTTAATTTTCATTTAATTTTCATTTAATTTTCATTTAATTTTCATTTAATTTTCATTTAATTTCTGTTTAATTTTCATTTAATTTTCATTTAATTTCTGTTTAATTTTCATTTAATTTTCATTTAATTTTCATTTAATTTTCATTTAATTTTCATTTAATTTTCGTTTAATTTTCGTTTAATTTTCGTTTAATTTTTGTTTAATTTTCATTTAATTTTCGTTTAATTTTCATTTAATTTTCGTTTAATTTTCGTTTAATTTTCATTTAATTTTCGGTTAATTTTCACTTAATCTTCGTTAGTTTTCAGTTAGTTTTCGGATAGATTTTCCGTCAGTTCAGGTTAGGTTAACGTAGAGATACAGCGTGGCAACAGGCCCTTCGGCCCACCGAGCCCGCGCTGACCAGCGATCCCCGCACACTAACACCATCCCACACACACTAGGGACAATTTACAATGCTGCCAAGCCAATTAACCTGCAAACCTGCACGTCTGCTTTCTGCGTGTGTGGAGTCTGCATGTTCTTCCTGTGCCCGCGTGGGTTTCCTCCAGCCCCTCCCCCCCAGTTTCCTCCCATATCTCAAAGACGTGCAGGTTTGTACGTTAACTGGCCCTCTTTGGGATGTGGGAGGAAACCGGAGCGCCTGGAGAAAACCCACGCGGTCCCTGGTGAGTTGGGATGGATGAGAAAGTGGGATATCATGGAACGAGTGGTGGATGGATTCGGTGGGCCGAAGGGCCCGTTTCCTTAATGTATGACTTTAAAAATCATCGCAATGAATAATTCTCAACTCTGGGAGAGTGTAGGACCACAAGACATAGGAGCAGAATTAGGCCATTCGGCCCATCAAGTCTACTCCGTCATTCAATCATGGCTGATCTATATCTTGCTCCTAACCCCATTCTCCTGCCTTCTCCCCGTAACCCCTGACACCCGCACTAATCAACAATCTATCTATCTCTGCCTTAAAAATATCCTCTGACTTGTGGCCTCCACAGCCGTCTGTGGCAATGAATCCCACAGATTCACCACCCTCTGACTAAAGAAATTCCTCCTCATCTCCTTTCTAAACGAATGCCCTTTTATTCTGAGGCTGTGCCCTCTGGTCCTAGACTCTCCCACTAGTCGAAACATCCTCTCTACATCCAGGCCTTTCGTTATTTTGTAAGTTTCAATGAGGTCCCCCCTCATTCTTCTAAACTCCAGCGAGTACAGGCCCAGCGCCGACAAACGCTCATCGTACGTTAACCCACTCATTCCTGGGATCATTCTTGTAAACCTCCTCTGGACCCTCTCCGGAGCCAGCACATCCTTCCTTAGATATGGTGCCCAAAACTGCTCACAATATTCCCAGGCCCAGCCCTAACAAACAGTGTGACGTGAAGATATGGAGCTAGGGTTGTCAACGTTCTCACTCCCAAAATAAGGGACAAAAGGCCAAAACACGGGACAAATTCCCCACGGCAATCCGTTGACTGACTGGGCCGTGGCTGGGTGAATGATGAGTTGGCCCCGGGTGCTGGACTGCACACAAAGCCCAGCCGGCGGGCCAGCTGAGGAGTTTTGGCCCGGGGGCCGCGCGCAAAGTCCGGCGCCCCGTCCAACTCATGAACCGATGATCGGCCCGTGAGAAGGAGGGGTGGTGGTGGTGTCGGCGGTAAGCGAAGGTCCGAAGGTCGGACAGCTGGTCGGGCTGCCGACCGACCGACGGGGCCACGGGCGAGGTGCTGCTGCTGCTGCTGCTGCTGCTGCTGCACTCCATGGGCTGCACTACGTTGGAGTAGCAGCAGTCAAATACGAGACAAGGGCGAAACCAATTTAGCCCAATATACGGGATGTCCCGGCTAATATGGGACAGTTGGCAACTCTATATAGAGTTGGTCGATCTGTGTCTAATGAAGATTTATCTCTCGACAGGAATTTTTGACAATTCACAATTAACGCCGGGTGAGCTAGGGGAGGCGAGG
>NW_022630851.1:0-42500 GCF_010909765.2 Amblyraja radiata | reverse complement strand
GTGTACAGCGCTCTGGTGCGATTTATAGTCTCTTGTGCTGTGTACAGGGCTCTGGTGCAGTGTACAGGGCAGGTGCAGTTTTCAACGCTGGTGCAATGTATAGAGTCAGGTGCTGTGTACAGGGATCCGGTGCAGTGTACATAGTTCTGGAGCAGTGTACAGGGCAGGTGCAGTGTACAGCGCTCAGGAGCAATGTATAGAGGCTGGTGCTCTGTACAGGGATCTGGTGCAATCTAGAGTCTGGTGCTGTGTACAGGGATCTGTTGCAGTGTACAGGGATGTGATGCTGTGTACATAGTTCTGGTGCAGCGCACAGGGCACGTGCAGTGTACAGCGCTCTGGTGCAATTTATAGTCTCTTGTGCTGTGTACAGGGCTCTGGTGCAGTGTACAGGGCAGGTGCAGTTTTCAACGCTGGTGCAATGTATAGAGTCTGGTGCTGTGTACAGGGATCCGGTGCAGTGTACATAGTTCTGGAGCAGTGCAGTGTACAGCGCTCTGGAGCAATGTATAGAGGCTGGTGCTCTGTATAGGGATCTGGTGCAATCTATAGAGTCTGGTGCTGTGTACAGGGATCTGGTGCAGTGTACAGGCTCTGGTGCAGTGGACCGCTGTGGTGCCGTGTACGGCTGGTGCATTGAACATGCTGCGATGCATTTCCATGGCTCTGGTCCAGCGTGCTGTGTACAGGGCTCTGGTGCTGTGTACATAGTTCTGGTGCAGCGCACAGGGCACGTACAGTGTACAGCGCTCTGGTGCGATTTATAGTCTCTTGTGCTGTGTACAGGGCTCTGGTGCAGTGTACAGGGCAGGTGCAGTTTTCAACGCTGGTGCAATGTATAGAGTCTGGTGCTGTGTACAGGGATCTGGTGCAGTGTACATAGTTCTGGAGCAGTGTACAGGGCAGGTGCAGCGTACAGCGCTCTGGAGCAATGTATAGTCTGATGCTGTCTACAGGGATTTGGTGCAGTGTACAGGGCTCTGGGGCTGTGTACATAGTTCTGGTACAGCGCACAGGGCACGTGCAGTGTGCAGCGCTGTTGCAATTTATAGTCTCTTGTGCTGTGTACAGGGCTCTGGTGCTGTGTTGCAGTTTCCATCGCTGGTCTAGCGTGCAATGTATAGAGTCTCGTGCTGTGTACAGGGATCTGGTACAGTGTACAGGCTCTGGTGCAGTGCACATCGCTATGGTGCCGTGTACGCCTGGTGCAGTCAACAGGCCGTGATGCAGTTTCCATGGCTCTGGTCCAGCGTGCAGTGACCAGGACTCTGGTGCTGTGTACATAGTTCTGATGCAGTGTACAGAGTTCTGGTGCAGTTTATAGGGCAGGTGCAGTGTACTGCGCTCTGTTGCAGTGGACATCGCTATGGTGCCGTGTACGGCTCGTGCAGTGAACAGGCCGTGATGCAGTTTCCAGGGCTCTGGTGCAATTGATAGTCTCTTGTGATGTGTACAGGGCTCTGGTGCTGTGTACATAGTTCTGGTGCAGCGCACAGGGCAGGGCAGTGTACAGCGCTGGTGCATTTTATAGTCCCTTGTGCTGTGTACAGGGCTCTGGTGCTATGTACAGAGTTCAGGTGCTGTGTACAGGGATCTGGTGCAGTGTACAGGCTCTGGTGCAGTGGACCGCTGTGGTGCCGTGTACGGCTGGTGCAGTGAACATGCTGCGATGCATTTCCATGGCTCTGGTCCAGCGTGCAGTGTACAGGGCTCTGGTGCTGTGTACATAGTTCTGGTGCAGCGCACAGGGCACGTGCAGTGTACAGCGCTCTGGTGCAATTTATAGTCTCTTGTGCTGTGTACAGGGCTCTGGTGCAGTGTACAGAGTTCTGGAGCAGTGTACAGGGCAGTTGCAGTGTACAGCGCTCTGTTGCAAGGCATAGAGTCTGGTGCTGTGTACAGGGATCTGGTGCAGTGTACAGGCTCTGGTGCAGTGGACATCGCTATGGTGCCGTGTACGGCTGGTGCAGTGAACAGGCCGTGATGCAGTTTCCATGGCTCTGGTCCAGCGTGAAGTGACCAAGGCTATGGTGCAATTTATAGTCTCTTGTGCTGTGTACAGGGCTCTGGTGCTGTGTACAGAGTGCTGGTGCAGTGTACAGGGCAGGTGCAGTGTACAGCGCTCTGGTGCAATGTATAGAGTCTGGTGCTGTGTACAGGGATCTGGTGCAGTGTACAGGCTTTGCTGCAGTGGCCATCGCTGTGGTGCCGTGTACGACTGATGCAGTGAACAGGCTGATGCAGTTTCCATCGCTCTGGTCCAGCGTGAAGTGTACAGGGCTCTGGTGATGATACATAGTTCTGGTGCAGCGCACAGGGCACGTGCAGTGTACAGCGCTCTGGTGCAATTTATAGTCTCTCGTGCTGTGTACAGGGCTCTGGTGCTGTGTACAGAGTTCTGGTGCAGTGTACAGGGCAGGTGCAGTGTACAGCGCTCTGCTGCAATCTATAGAGTCTGGTGCTGTGTACAGGGCTCTGGTGCTGTGTAGCTAGTTCTGGTGCAGTGTACAGGGCAGGTGCAGTATTCAGCGCTCTGGTGCAATGTATAGTCTGGTGCATTGATCTGGTGCAGTGCACAGGCTCTGGTGCAGTGGATATCGCTGTGGTGCCGTGTACGGCTGGTGCAGTGAACAGGCTGTGATGCAGTTCCCATGGCTCTGGTCCAGCGTGTAGTGTACAGGGCTCTGGTGCTGTATACATAGTTCTCTTGTGCTGTGTACAGGGCTCTGGTGCTGTGTACAGTTCTGGTTCAGTGTACAGGGCAGGTGCAGTGTACAGCGCTCTGCTGCAATCTATAGAGTGTGGTGCTGTGTACAGGCTCTGGTGCAGTGGACCGCTGTGGTGCCGTGTACGGCTGGTGCAGTGAACAGGCTGTGATGCAGTTTCTATGGCTGGTCCTGCGTACTGGCTCTGGTGCAGTGTACAGGGCTCTGGTGCTGTGTACATAGTTCTGGTGCAGCGCACAGGGCAGGTGCAGCGTACAGTGCTCTGGTGCAATTTATAGTCTCTCGTGCTGTGTACAGGGCTTTGGTACTATGTACAGAGTTCTGGTGCAGTGTACAGGGCAGGTGCAGTGTACAGCGCTCTGGTGCAATATATAGTCTGGTGCTGTGTATAGGAATCTGGTGCAGAGTACAGGTTCTGATGCAGTAGACATCGCTGTGGTACCGTGTACGGCTGGTGCAGTGAACAGGCTGATGCAGTTTCCATCGCTCTGGTCCAACGTGAAGTGTACAGGGCACTGGTGATGATACATAGTTCTGGTGCCGCGCACAGGGCACGTGCAGTGTACAGCGCTCTGGTGCAATTTATAGTCTCTTGTGCTGTGTACAGGGCTCTGGTGCTGTGTACAGAGTTCTGGTGCAGTGCACAGGGCAGGTGCAGTGTACAGCGTTCTGGTGCAATGTATAGAGTCTGGTGCTGTCTACAGGGACCTGATGCAGTGTACAAGGCTCTGGTGCTGTGTACATAGTTCTGGTGCAGTGTACAGGGCAGGTGCAGTGTACAGCGCTCTGCTGCAATCTATAGAGTCTGGTGCTATGTACAGGGCTCTGGTGCTGTGTAGCTAGTTCTAGTGTAGTGTACAGGGCAGGTGCAGTATTCAGCGCTCTGGTGCAATGTATAGTCTGGTGCATTGATCTGGTGCAGTGCACAGGCTCTGGTGCAGTGGATATCGCTGTGGTGCCGTGTACGGCTGGTGCAGTGAACAGGCTGTGATGCAGTTCCCATGGCTCTGGTCCAGCGTGTACAGGGCTGGTGCTGTATACATAGTTCTCTTGTGCTGTGTACAGGGCTCTGGTGCTGTGTACAGTTCTGGTGCAGTGTACAGGGCAGGTGCAGTGTACAGCGCTCTGCTGCAGTCTATAGAGTCTGGTGCTGTGTACAGGGATCTGGAGCAGTGTACAGGCTCTGGTGCAGTGGACCGCTGTGGTGCCGTGTACGGCTGGTGCAGGGAACAGGCTGTGATGCAGTTTCCATGGCTGGTCCTGCGTACTGGCTCTGGTGCAGTGTACAGGGCTCTGGTACTATGTACAGAGTTCTGGTGCAGTGTACAGGGCAGGTGCAGTGTACAGCGCTCTGGTGCAATATATAGTCTGGTGCTGTGTATAGGAATCTGGTGCAGTGTACAGGTTCTGATGCAGTGGACATCGCTGTGGTGCCGTGTACGGCTGGTGCAGTGAGGCTGTGATGCAGTTTCCATGGCTCTGGTCCAGTGTGCTATGTACAGGGCTCTGGAGCTGTGTACAGAGTTCTGGTGCATTGTAGAGAGCAGGTGCAGTTTTCAACGCTCTGGTGCAAGGTATAGAGTCTGGTGCTGTGTACAGGGACCTGGTGCAGTGTATTGCGCTGTGGAGCAATGTATAGAGTCTAGAGCTGTGTACAGGGATCTGGTGCAGTGTACAGGCTCTGGTGCAGTGGACATCGCTGTGGTGCCCTGCATGGCTGGTGCAGTGAACAGGCTGTGATGCAGTTTCCATGGCTGGTCCAGCGTGAAGTGTACAGGGCTCTGGTGCTGTATACAGAGTCTGGTGCTGTCTACAGGGATCTGGTGCAGTGTACAGGGCTGTGGTGCTGTGTACATAGTTCTGGTGCAGTGTACTAGGCAGGTGCAGTGTACAGCGCTCTGTTGCAATGCATAGTCTCTTGTGCTGTGTACAGGGCTCTGGTGCTCTGTACAGAGTTCTTGTACAGCGCGCAGGGCAGGTGCAGTGTACAGCGCTCTGGTGCAATTTATAAGTCTCTTGTGCTGTGTACAGGGCTCTGGTGCTCTTTACAGAGTTCTGGTGCAGTGTACAAGGCAGGTGCAGTGTACAGCGCTCTGTTGCAATGCATAGTCTCTTGTGCTGTGTACAGGGCTCTGGTGCTCGGTACAGAGTTCTTGTACAGCGCGCAGGGCAGGTGCAGTGTACAGCGCTCTGGTGCAATTTATAAGTCTCTTGTGCTGTGTACAGGGCTCTGGTGCTCTTTACAGAGTTCTGGTGCAGTGTACAAGGCAGGTGCAGTGTACAGCGCTCTGTTGCAATGCATAGTCTCTTGTGCTGTGTACAGGGCTCTGGTGCTCTGTACAGAGTTCTTGTACAGCGCGCAGGGCAGGTGCAGTGTACAGCGCTCTGGTGCAATTTATAAGTCTCTTGTGCTGTGTACAGGGCTCTGGTGCTCTTTACAGAGTTCTGGTGCAGTGTACAAGGCAGGTGCAGTGTACAGCGCTCTGTTGCAATGCATAGTCTCTTGTGCTGTGTACAGGGCTCTGGTACTATGTACAGAGTACGGCTGGTGCAGTGAACAGGCTGTGATGCAGTTTCCATCGCTCTGGTCCAGCGTGAAGTGTACAGGGCTCTGGTGCTGTATACATAGTTCTGGTGCAGCGCACAGGGCACGTGCAGTGTACAGCGCTCTGGTGCAGTGTATAGAGTCTGGTGCAGTGTACAGGTTCTGGTGCAGTGGACCGCTGTGGTGCCGTGTACGGCTGGTGCGAACTGGCCAGCGCACAGGGCACGTGCAGTGTACAGCGCTCTGGTGCTCTGTACAGAGTTCTGGTGCAGTGTACCGGGCAGGTGCAGCGTACAGCGCTCTGGTGCAATGTATAGAGTCTAGTACAGGGATCTGGTGCTGAGTACAGGGATCTGGTGCAGTGTACAGGCTTTGGTGCAGTGGACCGCTGTGGTGTCGTGTACGGCTGGTGCTGTGATGCAGTTTCCATGGCTCTCGTCCGGCGTGCAGTGTACAGGGCTCTGGTGCTGTGTAAATAGTTCTGGTGCAGCGCACAGGGCACGTGCAGTGTACAGCGCTCTGGTACAATTTATAGTCTCTTGTGCTGTGTACAGGGCTCTGGTGCTGTGTACAGAGTTCTGGTGCAGTGTACAGGGCAGGTGCAGTGTACAGCGTTCTGGTGCAATGTATAGAGTCTGGTGCTGTCTACAGGGACCTGGTGCAGTGTACAAGGCTCTGGTGCTGTGTACATAGTTCTGGTGCAGTGTACAGGGCAGGTGCAGTATTCAGCGCTCTGGTGCAATGTATAGTCTGGTGCATTGATCTGGTGCAGTGCACAGGCTCTGGTGCAGTGGATATCGCTGTGGTGCCGTGTACGGCTGGTGCAGTGAACAGGCTGTGATGCAGTTCCCATGGCTCTGGTCCAGCGTGTACAGGGCTGGTGCTGTATACATAGTTCTCTTGTGCTGTGTACAGGGCTCTGGTGCTGTGTACAGTTCTGGTGCAGTGTGCAGGGCAGGTGCAGTGTACAGCGCTGGTGCAATGTATCGTCTGGTGCTGTGTACAGGGATCTGGTGCAGTGTACAGGCTCTGGTGCAGTGGACATCGCTGTGGTGCCGTGTACGGCTGGTGCAGTGAACAGGCTGTGATGCAGTTTCCATGGCTGGTACAGCGTAGTGGCTCTCGTGCAGTGTACAGCGCTCTGGTGCTGTGTACATAGTTCTGGTGCAGCGCACAGGGCACGTGCAGTGTACAGCGCTGGTGCAATTTATAGTCTCTCGTGCTGTGTACAGGGCTGGTGCTGTGTAAAGAGTTCTGGTGCAGTGTACAGGGCAGGTGCAGTGTACAGCGCTCTGGTGCAATATATAGTCTGGTGCTGTGTATAGGAATCTGGTGCAGTGTACAGGTTCTGATGCAGTGGACATCGCTGTGGTGCCGTGTACGGCTGGTGCAGTGAGGCTGTGATGCAGTTTCCATGGCTCTGGTCCAGTGTGCTATGTACAGGGCTCTGGTGCTGTGTACAGAGTTCTGGTGCATTGTAGAGAGCAGGTGCAGTTTTCAACGCTCTGGTGCAAGGTATAGAGTCTGGTGCTGTGTACAGGGACCTGGTGCAGTGTACTGCGCTGTGGAGCAATGTATAGAGTCTGGTGCTGTGTACAGGGATCTGGTGCAGTGTACAGGCTCTGGTGCAGTGGACATCGCTGTGGTGCCCTGCATGGCTGGTGCAGTGAACAGGCTGTGATGCAGTTTCCATGGCTGGTCCAGCGTGAAGTGTACAGGGCTCTGGTGCTGTATACAGAGTCTGGTGCTGTCCACAGGGATCTGGTGCAGTGTACAGGGCTGTGGTGCTGTGTACATAGTTCTGGTGCAGCGCACAGGGCACGTGCAGTGTACAGCGCTCTGGTGCAATTTATAAGTCTCTTGTGCTGTGTACAGGGCTCTGGTGCTCTTTACAGAGTTCTGGTGCAGTGTACAAGGCAGGTGCAGTGTACAGCGCTCTGTTGCAATGCATAGTCTCTTGTGCTGTGTACAGGGCTCTGGTGCTCGGTACAGAGTTCTTGTACAGCGCGCAGGGCAGGTGCAGTGTACAGCGCTCTGGTGCAATTTATAAGTCTCTTGTGCTGTGTACAGGGCTCTGGTGCTCTTTACAGAGTTCTGGTGCAGTGTACAAGGCAGGTGCAGTGTACAGCGCTCTGTTGCAATGCATAGTCTCTTGTGCTGTGTACAGGGCTCTGGTGCTCTGTACAGAGTTCTTGTACAGCGCGCAGGGCAGGTGCAGTGTACAGCGCTCTGGTGCAATTTATAAGTCTCTTGTGCTGTGTACAGGGCTCTGGTGCTCTTTACAGAGTTCTGGTGCAGTGTACAAGGCAGGTGCAGTGTACAGCGCTCTGTTGCAATGCATAGTCTCTTGTGCTGTGTACAGGGCTCTGGTACTATGTACAGAGTACGGCTGGTGCAGTGAACAGGCTGTGATGCAGTTTCCATCGCTCTGGTCCAGCGTGAAGCGCACAGGGCTCGTGCAGTGTACAGCGCTCGGGTGCAGTGTATAGAGTCTGGTGCAGTGTACAGGTTCTGGTGCAGTGGACCGCTGTGGTGCCGTGTACGGCTGGTGCGAACTGGCCAGCGCACAGGGCACGTGCAGTGTACAGCGCTCTGGTGCTCTGTACAGAGTTCTGGTGCAGTGTACCGGGCAGGTGCAGCGTACAGCGCTCTGGTGCAATGTATAGAGTCTAGTGCAGGGATCTGGTGCTGAGTACAGGGATCTGGTGCAGTGTACAGGCTTTGGTGCAGTGGACCGCTGTGGTGTCGTGTACGGCTGGTGCAGTGAACATGCTGCGATGCAGTTTCCATGGCTCTCGTCCGGCGTGCAGTGTACAGGGCTCTGGTGCTGTGTAAATAGTTCTGGTGCAGCGCACAGGGCACGTGCAGTGTACAGCGCTCTGGTACAATTTATAGTCTCTTGTGCTGTGTACAGGGCTCTGGTGCTGTGTACAGAGTTCTGGTGCAGTGTACAGGGCAGGTGCAGTGTACAGCGTTCTGGTGCAATGTATAGAGTCAGGTGCTGTCTACAGGGACCTGGTGCAGTGTACAAGGCTCTGGTGCTGTGTACATAGTTCTGGTGCAGTGTACAGGGCAGGTGCAGTATTCAGCGCTCTGGTGCAATGTATAGTCTGGTGCATTGATCTGGTGCAGTGCACAGGCTCTGGTGCAGTGGATATCGCTGTGGTGCCGTGTACGGCTGGTGCAGTGAACAGGCTGTGATGCAGTTCCCATGGCTCTGGTCCAGCGTGTACAGGGCTGGTGCTGTATACATAGTTCTCTTGTGCTGTGTACAGGGCTCTGGTGCTGTGTACAGTTCTGGTGCAGTGTACAGGGCAGGTGCAGTGTACAGCGCTCTGCTGCAGTCTATAGAGTCTGGTGCTGTGTACAGGGATCTGGTGCAGTGTACAGGCTCTGGTGCAGTGGACCGCTGTGGTGCCGTGTACGGCTGGTGCAGGGAACAGGCTGTGATGCAGTTTCCATGGCTGGTCCTGCGTACTGGCTCTGGTGCAGTGTACAGGGCTCTGGTGCTGTGTACATAGTTCTGGTGCAGCGCACAGGGCAGGTGCAGCGTACAGCGCTGGTGCAATTTATAGTCTCTCGTGCTGTGTACAGGGCTATGGTACTATGTACAGAGTTCTGGTGCAGTGTACAGGGCAGGTGCAGTGTACAGCGCTCTGGTGCAATATATAGTCTGGTGCTGTGTATAGGAATCTGGTGCAGTGTACAGGTTCTGATGCAGTGGACATCGCTGTGGTGCCGTGTACGGCTGGTGCAGTGAGGCTGTGATGCAGTTTCCATGGCTCTGGTCCAGTGTGCTATGTACAGGGCTCTGGTGCTGTGTACAGAGTTCTGGTGCATTGTAGAGAGCAGGTGCAGTTTTCAACGCTCTGGTGCAAGGTATAGAGTCTGGTGCTGTGTACAGGGACCTGGTGCAGTGTACTGCGCTGTGGAGCAATGTATAGAGTCTGGTGCTGTGTACAGGGATCTGGTGCAGTGTACAGGCTCTGGTGCAGTGGACATCGCTGTGGTGCCCTGCATGGCTGGTGCAGTGAACAGGCTGTGATGCAGTTTCCATGGCTGGTCCAGCGTGAAGTGTACAGGGCTCTGGTGCTGTATGCAGAGTCTGGTGCTGTCTACAGGGATCTGGTGCAGTGTACAGGGCTGTGGTGCTGTGTACATAGTTCTGGTGCAGCGCACAGGGCACGTGCAGTGTACAGCGCTCTGGTGCAATTTATAAGTCTCTTGTGCTGTGTACAGGGCTCTGGTGCTCTTTACAGAGTTCTGGTGCAGTGTACAAGGCAGGTGCAGTGTACAGCGCTCTGTTGCAATGCATAGTCTCTTGTGCTGTGTACAGGGCTCTGGTGCTCTGTACAGAGTTCTTGTACAGCGCGCAGGGCAGGTGCAGTGTACAGCGCTGTGGTGCAATTATAAGTCTCTTGTGCTGTGTACAGGGCTCTGGTGCTCTTTATAGAGTTCTGGTGCAGTGTACAAGGCAGGTGCAGTACAGCGCTCTGTTGCAATGCATAGTCTCTTGCGCTGTGTACAGGGCTCTGGTGCTCTGTACAGAGTTCTTGTACAGCGCGCAGGGCAGGTGCAGTGTACAGCGCTCTGGTGCAATTTATAAGTCTCTTGTGCTGTGTACAGGGCTCTGGTGCTCTTTACAGAGTTCTGGTGCAGTGTACAAGGCAGGTGCAGTGTACAGCGCTCTGTTGCAATGCATAGTCTCTTGCGCTGTGTACAGGGCTCTGGTGCTCTGTACAGAGTTCTTGTACAGCGCGCAGGGCAGGTGCAGTGTACAGCGCTCTGGTGCAATTTATAAGTCTCTTGTGCTGTGTACAGGGCTCTGGTGCTCTTTACAGAGTTCTGGTGCAGTGTACAAGGCAGGTGCAGTGTACAGCGCTCTGTTACAATGCATAGTCTCTTGTGCTGTGTACAGGGCTCTGGTGCTCTGTGCAGAGATCTTGTACAGCGCGCAGGGCAGGTGCAGTGTACAGCGCTCTGTTGCAATGCATAGTCTCTCGTGCTGTGTACAGGGCTCTGGTACTATGTGCAGAGTACGGCTGGTGCAGTGAACAGGCTGTGATGCAGTTTCCATGGCAGGTCCAGCGTGAAGTGTACAGGGCTCTGGTGCTGTATACAGAGTCTGGTGCTGTCTACAGGGATCTGGTGCAGTGTACAGGGCTGTGGTGCTGTGTACATAGTTCTGGTGCAGCGCACAGGGCACGTGCAGTGTACAGCGCTCTGGTGCAATTTATAAGTCTCTTGTGCTGTGTACAGGGCTCTGGTGCTCTTTACAGAGTTCTGGTGCAGTGTACAAGGCAGGTGCAGTGTACAGCGCTCTGTTGCAATGCATAGTCTCTTGTGCTGTGTACAGGGCTCTGGTGCTCTGTACAGAGTTCTTGTACAGCGCGCAGGGCAGGTGCAGTGTACAGCGCTCTGGTGCAATTTATAAGTCTCTTGTGCTGTGTACAGGGCTCTGGTGCTCTTTACAGAGTTCTGGTGCAGTGTACAAGGCAGTGCAGTGTACAGCGCTCTGTTGCAATGCATAGTCTCCTGTGCTGTGTACAGGGCTCTGGTGCTCTGTACAGAGTTCTTGTACAGCGCGCAGGGCAGGTGCAGTGTACAGCGCTCTGGTGCAATTTATAAGTCTCTTGTGCTGTGTACAGGGCTCTGGTGCTCTTTACAGAGTTCTAGTGCAGTGTACAAGGCAGGTGCAGTGTACAGCGCTCTGTTGCAATGCATAGTCTCTCGTGCTGTGTACAGGGCTCTGGTACTATGTGCAGAGTACGGCTGGTGCAGTGAACAGGCTGTGATGCAGTTTCCATGGCTGGTCCAGCGTGAAGTGTACAGGGCTCTGGTGCTGTATACAGTCTGGTGCTGTCTACAGGGATCTGGTGCAGTGTACAGGGCTGTGGTGCTGTGTACATAGTTCTGGTGCAGCGCACAGGGCACGTGCAGTGTACAGCGCTCTGGTGCAATTTATAAGTCTCTTGTGCTGTGTACAGGGCTCTGGTGCTCTTTACAGAGTTCTGGTGCAGTGTACAAGGCAGGTGCAGTGTACAGCGCTCTGTTGCAATGCATAGTCTCTTGTGCTGTGTACAGGGCTCTGGTGCTCTGTACAGAGTTCTTGTACAGCGCGCAGGGCAGGTGCAGTGTACAGCGCTCTGGTGCAATTTATAAGTCTCTTGTGCTGTGTACAGGGCTCTGGTGCTCTTTACAGAGTTCTGGTGCAGTGTACAAGGCAGGTGCAGTGTACAGCGCTCTGTTGCAATGCATAGTCTCTCGTGCTGTGTACAGGGCTCTGGTACTATGTGCAGAGTACGGCTGGTGCAGTGAACAGGCTGTGATGCAGTTTCCATGGCTGGTCCAGCGTGAAGTGTACAGGGCTCTGGTGCTGTATACAGAGTCTGGTGCTGTCTACAGGGATCTGGTGCAGTGTACAGGGCTGTGGTGCTGTGTACATAGTTCTGGTGCAGCGCACAGGGCACGTGCAGTGTACAGCGCTCTGGTGCAATTTATAAGTCTCTTGTGCTGTGTACAGGGCTCTGGTGCTCATTACAGAGTTCTGGTGCAGTGTACAAGGCAGGTGCAGTGTACAGCGCTCTGTTGCAATGCATAGTCTCTTGTGCTGTGTACAGGGCTCTGGTGCTCTGTACAGAGTTCTTGTACAGCGCGCAGGGCAGGTGCAGTGTACAGCGCTCTGGTGCAATTTATAAGTCTCTTGTGCTGGGTACAGGGCTCTGGTGCTCTTTACAGAGTTCTGGTGCAGTGTAGAAGGCAGGTGCAGTGTACAGCGCTCTGTTGCAATGCATAGTCTCTTGTGCTGTGTACAGGGCTCTGGTGCTCTTTACAGAGTTCTGGTGCAGTGTACAAGGCAGGTGCAGTGTACAGCGCTCTGTTGCAATGCATAGTCTCTTGTGCTGTGTACAGGGCTCTGGTGCTGTGTACAGAGTTCTGGTGCAGTGTACAGGGCAGGTGCAGTGTACAGCGTTCTGGTGCAATGTATAGAGTCTGGTGCTGTCTACAGGGACCTGGTGCAGTGTACAAGGCTCTGGTGCTGTGTACATAGTTCTGGTGCAGTGTACAGGGCAGGTGCAGTATTCAGCGCTCTGGTGCAATGTATAGTCTGGTGCATTGATCTGGTGCAGTGCACAGGCTCTGGTGCAGGGGATATCGCTGTGGTGCCGTGTACGGCTGGTGCAGTGAACAGGCTGTGATGCAGTTCCCATGGCTCTGGTCCAGCGTGTACAGGGCTGGTGCTGTATACATAGTTCTCTTGTGCTGTGTACAGGGCTCTGGTGCTGTGTACAGTTCTGGTGCAGTGTACAGGGCAGGTGCAGTGTACAGCGCTCTGCTGCAGTCTATAGAGTCTGGTGCTGTGTACAGGGATCTGGTGCAGTGTACAGGCTCTGGTGCAGTGGACCGCTGTGGTGCCGTGTACGGCTGGTGCAGGGAACAGGCTGTGATGCAGTTTCCATGGCTGGTCCTGCGTACTGGCTCTGGTGCAGTGTACAGGGCTCTGGTGCTGTGTACATAGTTCTGGTGCAGCGCACAGGGCAGGTGCAGCGTACAGCGCTGGTGCAATTTATAGTCTCTCGTGCTGTGTACAGGGCTTTGGTACTATGTACAGAGTTCTGGTGCAGTGTACAGGGCAGGTGCAGTGTACAGCGCTCTGGTGCAATATATAGTCTGGTGCTGTGTATAGGAATCTGGTGCAGTGTACAGGTTCTGATGCAGTGGACATCGCTGTGGTGCCGTGTACGGCTGGTGCAGTGAGGCTGTGATGCAGTTTCCATGGCTCTGGTCCAGTGTGCTATGTACAGGGCTCTGGTGCTGTGTACAGAGTTCTGGTGCATTGTAGAGAGCAGGTGCAGTTTTCAACGCTCTGGTGCAAGGTATAGAGTCTGGTGCTGTGTACAGGGACCTGGTGCAGTGTACTGCGCTGTGGAGCAATGTATAGAGTCTGGTGCTGTGTACAGGGATCTGGTGCAGTGTACAGGCTCTGGTGCAGTGGACATCGCTGTGGTGCCCTGCATGGCTGGTGCAGTGAACAGGCTGTGATGCAGTTTCCATGGCTGGTCCAGCGTGAAGTGTACAGGGCTCTGGTGCTGTATGCAGAGTCTGGTGCTGTCTACAGGGATCTGGTGCAGTGTACAGGGCTGTGGTGCTGTGTACATAGTTCTGGTGCAGCGCACAGGGCACGTGCAGTGTACAGCGCTCTGGTGCAATTTATAAGTCTCTTGTGCTGTGTACAGGGCTCTGGTGCTCTTTACAGAGTTCTGGTGCAGTGTACAAGGCAGGTGCAGTGTACAGCGCTCTGTTGCAATGCATAGTCTCTTGTGCTGTGTACAGGGCTCTGGTGCTCTGTACAGAGTTCTTGTACAGCGCGCAGGGCAGGTGCAGTGTACAGCGCTCTGGTGCAATTATAAGTCTCTTGTGCTGTGTACAGGGCTCTGGTGCTCTTTATAGAGTTCTGGTGCAGTGTACAAGGCAGGTGCAGTACAGCGCTCTGTTGCAATGCATAGTCTCTTGCGCTGTGTACAGGGCTCTGGTGCTCTGTACAGAGTTCTTGTACAGCGCGCAGGGCAGGTGCAGTGTACAGCGCTCTGGTGCAATTTATAAGTCTCTTGTGCTGTGTACAGGGCTCTGGTGCTCTTTACAGAGTTCTGGTGCAGTGTACAAGGCAGGTGCAGTGTACAGCGCTCTGTTGCAATGCATAGTCTCTTGCGCTGTGTACAGGGCTCTGGTGCTCTGTACAGAGTTCTTGTACAGCGCGCAGGGCAGGTGCAGTGTACAGCGCTCTGGTGCAATTTATAAGTCTCTTGTGCTGTGTACAGGGCTCTGGTGCTCTTTACAGAGTTCTGGTGCAGTGTACAAGGCAGGTGCAGTGTACAGCGCTCTGTTACAATGCATAGTCTCTTGTGCTGTGTACAGGGCTCTGGTGCTCTGTGCAGAGATCTTGTACAGCGCGCAGGGCAGGTGCAGCGTACAGCGCTCTGGAGCAATGTATAGTCTGATGCTGTCTACAGGGATTTGGTGCAGTGTACAGGGCTCTGGGGCTGTGTACATAGTTCTGGTACAGCGCACAGGGCACGTGCAGTGTGCAGCGCTGTTGCAATTTATAGTCTCTTGTGCTGTGTACAGGGCTCTGGTGCTGTGTTGCAGTTTCCATCGCTGGTCTAGCGTGCAATGTATAGAGTCTCGTGCTGTGTACAGGGATCTGGTACAGTGTACAGGCTCTGGTGCAGTGCACATCGCTATGGTGCCGTGTACGCCTGGTGCAGTCAACAGGCCGTGATGCAGTTTCCATGGCTCTGGTCCAGCGTGCAGTGACCAGGACTCTGGTGCTGTGTACATAGTTCTGATGCAGTGTACAGAGTTCTGGTGCAGTTTATAGGGCAGGTGCAGTGTACTGCGCTCTGTTGCAGTGGACATCGCTATGGTGCCGTGTACGGCTCGTGCAGTGAACAGGCCGTGATGCAGTTTCCAGGGCTCTGGTGCAATTGATAGTCTCTTGTGATGTGTACAGGGCTCTGGTGCTGTGTACATAGTTCTGGTGCAGCGCACAGTGCAGGGCAGTGTACAGCGCTGGTTCATTTTATAGTCATTTGTGCTGTGTACAGGGCTCTGGTGCTATGTACAGAGTTCAGGTGCTGTGTACAGGGATCTGGTGCAGTGTACAGGCTCTGGTGCAGTGGACCGCTGTGGTGCCGTGTACGGCTGGTGCAGTGAACATGCTGCGATGCAGTTTCCATGGCTCTGGTCCAGCGTGCAGTGTACAGGGCTCTGGTGCTGTGTACATAGTTCTGGTGCAGCGCACAGGGCACGTGCAGTGTACAGCGCTCTGGTGCAATTTATAGTCTCTTGTGCTGTGTACAGGGCTCTGGTGCAGTGTACAGAGTTCTGGTGCAGTGTACAGGGCAGGTGCAGTGTACAGCGCTCTGGTGCAATGCATAGAGTCTGGTGCTGTGTACAGGGATCTGGTGCAGTGTACAGGCTCTGGTGCAGTGGACATCGCTATGGTGCCGTGTACGGCTGGTGCAGTGAACAGGCTGTGATGCAGTTTCCATGGCTCTGGTCCAGCGTGCAGTGTACAAGGCTCTGGAGCAATGCATAGTCTCTTGTGCTGTGTACAAGGCCCTAGTGCTGTGTACAGAGTTCTGGTGCAGTGTACAGGGCAGATGCAGTGTACAGCGCTCTGGTGCAATGTATAGAGTCTGGTGATGTCTACAGGGATCTGGTGCAGTGTACAGGCGCTGATGCAGTAGACATCGCTGTGGTAACGTGTACGGCTGGTGCAGTGAACAGGCTGATGCAGTTTCCATCGCTCTGGTCCAACGTGAAGTGTACAGGGCTCTGGTGATGATACATAGTTCTGGTGCCGCGCACAGGGCACGTGCAGTGTACAGCGCTCTGGTGCAATTTATAGTCTCTTGTGCTGTGTACAGGGCTCTGGTGCTGTGTACAGAGTTCTGGTGCAGTGTACAGGGCAGGTGCAGTGTACAGCGCTCTGCTGCAATCTATAGAGTCTGGTGCTATGTACAGGGCTCTGGTGCTGTGTAGCTAGTTCTGGTGTAGTGTACAGGGCAGGTGCAGTATTCAGCGCTCTGGTGCAATGTATAGTCTGGTGCATTGATCTGGTGCAGTGCACAGGCTCTGGTGCAGTGGATATCGCTGTGGTGCCGTGTACGGCTGGTGCAGTGAACAGGCTGTGATGCAGTTCCCATGGCTCTGGTCCAGCGTGTACTGTACAGGGCTGGTGCTGTATACATAGTTCTCTTGTGCTGTGTACAGGGCTCTGGTGCTGTGTACAGTTCTGGTGCAGTGTACAGGGCAGGTGCAGTGTACAGCGCTCTGCTGCAGTCTATAGAGTCTGGTGCTGTGTACAGGGATCTGGTGCAGTGTACAGGCTCTGGTGCAGTGGACCGCTGTGGTGCCGTGTACGGCTGGTGCAGGGAACAGGCTGTGATGCAGTTTCCATGGCTGGTCCTGCGTACTGGCTCTGGTGCAGTGTACAGGGCTCTGGTGCTGTGTACATAGTTCTGGTGCAGCGCACAGGGCAGGTGCAGCGTACAGCGCTCTGGTGCAATTTATAGTCTCTCGTGCTGTGTACAGGGCTTTGGTACTATGTACAGAGTTCTGGTGCAGTGTACAGGGCAGGTGCAGTGTACAGCGCTCTGGTGCAATATATAGTCTGGTGCTGTGTATAGGAATCTGGTGCAGAGTACAGGTTCTGATGCAGTAGACATCGCTGTGGTACCGTGTACGGCTGGTGCAGTGAACAGGCTGATGCAGTTTCCATCGCTCTGGTCCAACGTGAAGTGTACAGGGCACTGGTGATGATACATAGTTCTGGTGCCGCGCACAGGGCACGTGCAGTGTACAGCGCTCTGGTGCAATTTATAGTCTCTTGTGCTGTGTACAGGGCTCTGGTGCTGTGTACAGAGTTCTGGTGCAGTGTACAGGGCAGGTGCAGTGTACAGCGTTCTGGTGCAATGTATAGAGTCTGGTGCTATCTACAGGGATCTGGTGCAGTGTACAAGGCTCTGGTGCTGTGTACATAGTTCTGGTGCAGTGTACAGGGCAGGTGCAGTGTACAGACCTCTGCTGCAATCTATAGAGTCTGGTGCTATGTACAGGGCTCTGGTGCTTTGTAGCTGTTCTGGTGCAGTGTACAGGGCAGGTGCAGTATTCAGCGCTCTGGTGCAATGTATAGTCTGGTGCATTGATCTGGTGCAGTGCACAGGCTCTGGTGCAGTGGATATCGCTGTGGTGCCGTGTACGGCTGGTGCAGTGAACAGGCTGTGATGCAGTTCCCATGGCTCTGGTCCAGCGTGTACAGGGCTCTGGTGCTGTATACATAGTTCTCTTGTGCTGTGTACAGGGCTCTGGTGCTGTGGACAGTTCTGGTTCAGTGTACAGGGCAGGTGCAGTGTACAGCGCTCTGGTGCAATGTATGGAGTCTGGTGCTGTGTACAGGGATCTGGTGCAGTGTACAGGCTCTGGTGCAGTGGACATCGCTGTGGTGCCGTGTACCGCTGGTGCAGTGTACAGGCTGTGATGCAGTTTCCATGGCTCTGGTCTAGCGTACTGGCTCTGGTGCAGTGTACAGGGCTCTGGTGCTGTGTACATAGTTCTAGTGCAGCGCACAGGGCAGGTGCAGTGTACAGCGCTCTGGTGCAATGTATAATCTGGTGCTGTGTACAAAGTTCTGGTGCAAGTGTGTACAGGGCAGGTGCAGTGGACATCGCTGTGGTGCCGTGTACGGCTGGTGCAGTGAACAGGCTGTGATGCAGTTTCCATGGCTCTGGTCCAGCGTGCAGTGTACAGGGCTCTGGTGCTGTGTACGTAGTTCTGGTGCAGTGTAGAGAGCAGGTGCAGTTTTCAACGCTCTGGTGCAAGGTATAGAGTCTGGTGCTGTGTACAGGGACCTGGTGCAGTGTATTGCGCTGTGGAGCAATGTATAGAGTCTAGAGCTGTGTACAGGGATCTGGTGCAGTGTACAGGCTCTGGTGCAGTAGACATCGCTGTGGTGCCGTGTACGGCTGGTGCATTGCACAGGCTGTGATGCAGTTTCCATCGCTCAGGTACAGGGCTCTGGTGCTGTATACTGGGTCTGGTGCTGTCTACAGGGATCTGGTGCAGTGTACAGGGCTGTGGTGCTGTGTACATAGTTCTGGTGCAGTGTACTAGGCAGGTGCAGTGTACAGCGCTCTGTTGCAATGCATAGTCTCTTGTGCTGTGTACAGGGCTCTGGTGCTCTGTACAGAGTTCTTGTACAGCGCGCAGGGCAGGTGCAGTGTACAGCGCTCTGGTGCAATTTATAAGTCTCTTGTGCTGTGTACAGGGCTCTGGTGCTCTTTACAGAGTTCTGGTGCAGTGTACAAGGCAGGTGCAGTGTACAGCGCTCTGTTGCAATGCATAGTCTCTTGTGCTGTGTACAGGGCTCTGGTGCTCGGTACAGAGTTCTTGTACAGCGCGCAGGGCAGGTGCAGTGTACAGCGCTCTGGTGCAATTTATAAGTCTCTTGTGCTGTGTACAGGGCTCTGGTGCTCTTTACAGAGTTCTGGTGCAGTGTACAAGGCAGGTGCAGTGTACAGCGCTCTGTTGCAATGCATAGTCTCTTGTGCTGTGTACAGGGCTCTGGTGCTCTGTACAGAGTTCTTGTACAGCGCGCAGGGCAGGTGCAGTGTACAGCGCTCTGGTGCAATTTATAAGTCTCTTGTGCTGTGTACAGGGCTCTGGTGCTCTTTACAGAGTTCTGGTGCAGTGTACAAGGCAGGTGCAGTGTACAGCGCTCTGTTGCAATGCATAGTCTCTTGTGCTGTGTACAGGGCTCTGGTACTATGTACAGAGTACGGCTGGTGCAGTGAACAGGCTGTGATGCAGTTTCCATCGCTCTGGTCCAGCGTGAAGTGTACAGGGCTCTGGTGCTGTATACATAGGTCTGGTGCAGCGCACAGGGCACGTGCAGTGTACAGCGCTCTGGTGCAGTGTATAGAGTCTGGTGCAGTGTACAGGTTCTGGTGCAGTGGACCGCTGTGGTGCCGTGTACGGCTGGTGCGAACTGGCCAGCGCACAGGGCACGTGCAGTGTACAGCGCTCTGGTGCTCTGTACAGAGTTCTGGTGCAGTGTACCGGGCAGGTGCAGCGTACAGCGCTCTGGTGCAATGTATAGAGTCTAGTACAGGGATCTGGTGCTGAGTACAGGGATCTGGTGCAGTGTACAGGCTTTGGTGCAGTGGACCGCTGTGGTGTCGTGTACGGCTGGTGCTGTGATGCAGTTTCCATGGCTCTCGTCCGGCGTGCAGTGTACAGGGCTCTGGTGCTGTGTACATAGTTCTGGTGCAGCGCACAGGGCACGTGCAGTGTACAGCGCTCTGGTGCAATTTATAGTCTCTTGTGCTGTGTACAGGGCTCTGGTGCTGTGTACAGGATGCTGGTGCAGTGTACAGGGCAGGTGCAGTGTACAGCGTTCTGGTGCTATGTATAGAGTCTGGTGCTGTCTACAGGGATCTGGTGCAGTGTACAAGGCTCTGGTGCTGTGTACATAGTTCTGGTGCAGTGGACAGGGCAGGTGCAGTATTCAGCGCTCTGGTGCAATGTATAGTCTGGTGCATTGATCTGGTGCAGTGCACAGGCTCGGTGCAGTAGACATCGCTGTGGTGCCGTGTACGGCTGGTGCAGTGAACAGGCTGTGATGCAGTTTCCATCGCTCTGGTCCAGCGAGAAGTGTACAGGGCTCTGGTGCTGTATACATAGTTCTCTTGTGCTGTGTACAGGGCTCTGGAGCTGTGTACAGTTCTGGTGCAGTGTACAGGGCAGGTGCAGTGTACAGCGCTCTGCTGCAGTCTATAGAGTCTGGTGCTGTGTACAGGGATCTGGTGCAGTGTACAGGCTCTGGTGCAGTGGACCGCTGTGGTGCCGTGTACGGCTGGTGCAGTGAACAGGCTGTGATGCAGTTTCCATGGCTGGTCTAGCGTACTGGCTCTGGTGCAGTGTACAGGGCTCTGGTGCTGTGTACATAGTTCTGGTGCAGCGCACAGGGCATGTGCAGTGTACAGTGCTCTGGTGCAATTTATAGTCTCTCGTGCTGTGTACAGGGCTTTGGTACTATGTACAGAGTTCTGGTGCAGTGTACAGGGCAGGTGCAGTGTACAGCGCTCTGGTGCAATATATAGTCTGGTGCTGTGTACAGGAATCTGGTGCAGTGTACAGGCTCTGATGCAGTGGACATCGCTGTGGTGCCGTGTACGGCTGGTGCAGTGAGGCTGTGATGCAGTTTCCATGGCTCTGGTCCAGTGTGCTGTGTACAGGGCTCTGGTGCTGTGTACAGAGTTCTGGTGCAGTGTAGAGAGCAGGTGCAGTTTTCAACGCTCTGGTGCAAGGTATAGAGTCTGGTGCTGTGTACAGGGACCTGGTGCAGTGTACAGCGCTGTGGAGCAATGTATAGAGTCTGGTGCTGTGTACAGGGATCTGGTGCAGTGTACAGGCTCTGGTGCAGTGGACATCGCTGTGGTGCCCTGCATGGCTGGTGCAGTGAACAGGCTGTGATGCAGTTTGCATCGCTCTGGTCCAGCGTGATGTGTACAGGGCTCTGGTGCTGTATACAGAGTCTGGTGCTGTCTACAGGGATCTGGTGCAGTGTACAGGGCTGTGGTGCTGTGTACATAGTTCTGGTGCAGCGCACAGGGCACGTGCAGTGTACAGCGCTCTGGTGCAATTTATAGTCTCTTGTGCTGTGTACAGGGCTCTGGTGCTCTTTACAGAGTTCTGGTGCAGTGTACAAGGCAGGTGCAGTGTACAGCTCTCTGTTGCAATGCAGAGTCTCTTGTGCTGTGTACAGGCTCTGGTGCTCGGTACAGAGTTCTTGTACAGCGCGCAGGGCAGGTGCAGTGTACAGCGCTCTGGTGCAATTTATAAGTCTCTTGTGCTGTGTACAGGGCTCTGGTGCTCTTTACAGAGTTCTGGTGCAGTGTACAAGGCAGGTGCAGTGTACAGCGCTCTGTTGCAATGCATAGTCTCTGTGCTGTGTACAGGGCTCTGGTGCTCTGTACAGAGTTCTTGTACAGCGCGCAGGGCAGGTGCAGTGTACAGCGCTCTGGTGCAATTTATAAGTCTCTTGTGCTGTGTACAGGGCTCTGGTGCTCTTTACAGAGTTCTGGTGCAGTGTACAAGGCAGGTGCAGTGTACAGCGCTCTGTTGCAATGCATAGTCTCTTGTGCTGTGTACAGGGCTCTGGTACTATGTACAGAGTACGGCTGGTGCAGTGAACAGGCTGTGATGCAGTTTCCATCGCTCTGGTCCAGCGTGAAGCGCACAGGGCTCGTGCAGTGTACAGCGCTCGGGTGCAGTGTATAGAGTCTGGTGCAGTGTACAGGCTGTGGTGCAGTGGACGCTGTGGTGCCGTGTACGGCTGGTGCGTACAGGCCAGCGCACAGGGCACGTGCAGTGTACAGCGCTCTGGTGCTCTGTACAGAGTTCTGGTGCAGTGTACCGGGCAGGTGCAGCGTACAGCGCTCTGGTGCAAGCTATACAGGGATCTGGTGCTGAGTACAGGGCTCTGGTGCTTGTACAGACTTGTGCAGCGCGCAGGGCGGTGCAGTGTACAGCGCTCTGGTGCAATTTATAAGTCTCTTGTGCTGTGTACAGGGCTCTGGTGCTCTTTACAGAGTTCTGGTGCAGTGTACAAGGCAGTGCAGTGTACAGCGCTCTGTTGCAATGCATAGTCTCCTGTGCTGTGTTAGGGCTCTGGTGCTCTGTACAGAGTTCTTGTACAGCGCGCAGGGCAGGTGCAGTGTACAGCGCTCTGGTGCAATTTATAAGTCTCTTGTGCTGTGTACAGGGCTCTGGTGCTCTTTACAGAGTTCTGGTGCAGTGTACAAGGCAGTGCAGTGTACAGCGCTCTGTTGCAATGCATAGTCTCTCGTGCTGTGTACAGGGCTCTGGTACTAGTGCAGAGTACGGCTGGTGCAGTGAACAGGCTGTGATGCAGTTCCCATGGCTGGTCCAGCGTGTACAGGGCTCTGGTGCTGTATACAGAGTCTTGTGCTGTGTACAGGGATCTGGTGCAGTGTACAGGGCTCTGGTGCTGTGTACATAGTTCTGGTGCAGCGCACAGGGCACGTGCAGTGTACAGCGCTCTGGTCAATTTATAGTCTCTTGTGCTTTGTACAGGGCTCTGGTGCTCTGTACAGAGTTCAGGTGCAGTATACTGGGCAGCTGCAGTGTACAGCGCTCTGTTACAATGCATAGGGTCTGGTGCTGTGTACCGGGATCTGGTGCAGTGTACAGAGTTCTGGAGCAGTGTACAGGGCAGTTGCAGTGTACAGCGCTCTGTTGCAATGCATAGAGTCTGGTGCTGTGTACAGGGATCTGGTGCAGTGTACAGGCTCTGGTGCAGTGGACATCGCTATGGTGCCGTGTACGGCGGGTGCAGTGAACAGGCTGATGCAGTTTCCATCGCTCTGGTCCAGCGTGAAGTGTACAGGGCTCTGGTGAGGATACATAGTTCTGGTGCAGCGCACAGGGCACGTGCAGTGTACTGCGCTCTGGTGCAATATATAGTCTCTTGTGCTGTGTACAGGGCTCTGGTGCTGTGTACAGGGCAGGTGCAGTGTACAGCGTTCTGGTGCAATGTATAGAGTCTGGTGCTATCTACAGGGATCCGGTGCAGTGTACAAGGCTCTGGTGCTGTGTACATAGTGCTGGTGCAGTGTACAGGGCAGGTGCACTGTACAGCGCTCTGCTGCAATCTATAGTCTGGTGCATTGATCTGGTGCAGTGCACAGGCTCTGGTGCAGTGGATATCGCTGTGGTGCCGTGTACGGCTGGTGCAGTGAACAGGCTGTGATGCAGTTCCCATGGCTCTGGTCCAGCGTGTAGTGTACAGGGCTCTGGTGCTGTATACATAGTTCTCTTGTGCTGTGTACAGGGCTCTGGTGCTGTGTACAGTTCTGGTGCAGTGTACAGGGCAGGTGCAGTGTACAGCGCTCTGCTGCAGTCTATAGAGTCTGGTGCTGTGTACAGGGATCTGGTGCAGTGTACAGGCTCTGGTGCAGTGGACCGCTGTGGTGCCGTGTACGGCTGGTGCAGTGAACAGGCTGTGATGCAGTTTCCATGGCTGGTCCTGCGTACTGGCTCTGGTGCAGTGTACAGGGCTCTGGTGCTGTGTACATAGTTCTGGTGCAGCGCGCAGGGCAGGTGCAGTGTACAGCGCTCTGGTGCAATCTATAGTCTCTCGTGCTGTGTACAGGGCTCTGGTGCTGTGTACATAGTTCTGGTGCAGCGCACAGGGCAGGTGCAGCGTACAGCGCTCTGGTGCAATATATAGTCTCTCGTGCTGTGTACAGGAATCTGGTGCAGTGTACAGGCTCTGATGCAGTGGACATCGCTCTGTTGCCGTGTACGGCTGGTGCAGTGAGGCTGTGATGCAGTTTCCATGGCTCTGGTCCAGTGTGCTGTGTACAGGGCTCTGGTGCTGTGTACAGGGTTCCGGTGCAGTTTAGAGAGCAGGTGCAGTTTTCAACGCTCTGGTGCAAGGTATAGAGTCTGGTGCTGTGTACAGGGACCTGGTGCAGTGTACAGTGCTGTGGAGCAATGTATAGAGTCTGGTGCTGTGTACAGGGATCTGGTGCAGTGTACAGGCTCTGGTGCAGTGGACATCGCTGTGGTGCCGTGCATGGCTGGTGCAGTGAACAGGCTGTGATGCAGTTTCCATGGCTGGTCCAGCGTACAGGGCTCTGGTGCTGTATACAGAGTCTGGTGCTGTCTACAGGGATCTGGTGCAGTGTACAGGGCTGTGGTGCTGTGTACATAGTTCTGGTGCAGCGCACAGGGCACGTGCAGTGTACAGCGCTCTCGTGCAATTTGTAGTCTCTCGTACTGTCTACAGGGCTCTGGTGCTCTGTACAGAGTTCTGGTGCAGTGTACAAGGCAGGTGCAGTGTACAGCTCTCTGTTGCAATGCAGAGTCTGGTGCTGTGTACAGGGATCTGGTGCTGTGTACATAGTTCTGGTGCAGCGCGCAGGGCAGGTGCAGTGTACAGCGCTCTGGTGCAATTTGTAGTCTCTCGTACTGTCTACAGGGCTCTGGTGCTATGTACAGAGTTCTGGTGCAGTGTACAAGGCAGGTGCAGTACAGCGCTCTGTTGCAATGCATAGTCTCTTGCGCTGTGTACAGGGCTCTGGTGCTCTGTACAGAGTTCTTGTACAGCGCGCAGGGCAGGTGCAGTGTACAGCGCTCTGGTGCAATTTATAAGTCTCTTGTGCTGTGTACAGGGCTCTGGTGCTCTTTACAGAGTTCTGGTGCAGTGTACAAGGCAGGTGCAGTGTACAGCGCTCTGTTGCAATGCATAGTCTCTTGCGCTGTGTACAGGGCTCTGGTGCTCTGTACAGAGTTCTTGTACAGCGCGCAGGGCAGGTGCAGTGTACAGCGCTCTGGTGCAATTTATAAGTCTCTTGTGCTGTGTACAGGGCTCTGGTGCTCTTTACAGAGTTCTGGTGCAGTGTACAAGGCAGGTGCAGTGTACAGCGCTCTGTTACAATGCATAGTCTCTTGTGCTGTGTACAGGGCTCTGGTGCTCTGTGCAGAGATCTTGTACAGCGCGCAGGGCAGGTGCAGTGTACAGCGCTCTGTTGCAATGCATAGTCTCTCGTGCTGTGTACAGGGCTCTGGTACTATGTGCAGAGTACGGCTGGTGCAGTGAACAGGCTGTGATGCAGTTTCCATGGCTGGTCCAGCGTGAAGTGTACAGGGCTCTGGTGCTGTATACAGAGTCTGGTGCTGTCTACAGGGATCTGGTGCAGTGTACAGGGCTGTGGTGCTGTGTACATAGTTCTGGTGCAGCGCACAGGGCACGTGCAGTGTACAGCGCTCTGGTGCAATTTATAAGTCTCTTGTGCTGTGTACAGGGCTCTGGTGCTCTTTACAGAGTTCTGGTGCAGTGTACAAGGCAGGTGCAGTGTACAGCGCTCTGTTGCAATGCATAGTCTCTTGTGCTGTGTACAGGGCTCTGGTGCTCTGTACAGAGTTCTTGTACAGCGCGCAGGGCAGGTGCAGTGTACAGCGCTCTGGTGCAATTTATAAGTCTCTTGTGCTGTGTACAGGGCTCTGGTGCTCTTTACAGAGTTCTGGTGCAGTGTACAAGGCAGTGCAGTGTACAGCGCTCTGTTGCAATGCATAGTCTCCTGTGCTGTGTTCAGGGCTCTGGTGCTCTGTACAGAGTTCTTGTACAGCGCGCAGGGCAGGTGCAGTGTACAGCGCTCTGGTGCAATTTATAAGTCTCTTGTGCTGTGTACAGGGCTCTGGTGCTCTTTACAGAGTTCTGGTGCAGTGTACAAGGCAGGTGCAGTGTACAGCGCTCTGTTGCAATGCATAGTCTCTCGTGCTGTGTACAGGGCTCTGGTACTATGTGCAGAGTACGGCTGGTGCAGTGAACAGGCTGTGATGCAGTTTCCATGGCTGGTCCAGCGTGAAGTGTACAGGGCTCTGGTGCTGTATACAGAGTCTGGTGCTGTCTACAGGGATCTGGTGCAGTGTACAGGGCTGTGGTGCTGTGTACATAGTTCTGGTGCAGCGCACAGGGCACGTGCAGTGTACAGCGCTCTGGTGCAATTTATAAGTCTCTTGTGCTGTGTACAGGGCTCTGGTGCTCATTACAGAGTTCTGGTGCAGTGTACAAGGCAGGTGCAGTGTACAGCGCTCTGTTGCAATGCATAGTCTCTTGTGCTGTGTACAGGGCTCTGGTGCTCTGTACAGAGTTCTTGTACAGCGCGCAGGGCAGGTGCAGTGTACAGCGCTCTGGTGCAATTTATAAGTCTCTTGTGCTGGGTACAGGGCTCTGGTGCTCTTTACAGAGTTCTGGTGCAGTGTAGAAGGCAGGTGCAGTGTACAGCGCTCTGTTGCAATGCATAGTCTCTTGTGCTGTGTACAGGGCTCTGGTGCTCTTTACAGAGTTCTGGTGCAGTGTACAAGGCAGGTGCAGTGTACAGCGCTCTGTTGCAATGCATAGTCTCTTGTGCTGTGTACAGGGCTCTGGTGCTGTGTACAGAGTTCTGGTGCAGTGTACAGGGCAGGTGCAGTGTACAGCGTTCTGGTGCAATGTATAGAGTCTGGTGCTGTCTACAGGGACCTGGTGCAGTGTACAAGGCTCTGGTGCTGTGTACATAGTTCTGGTGCAGTGTACAGGGCAGGTGCAGTATTCAGCGCTCTGGTGCAATGTATAGTCTGGTGCATTGATCTGGTGCAGTGCACATGCTCTGGTGCAGGGGATATCGCTGTGGTGCCGTGTACGGCTGGTGCAGTGAACAGGCTGTGATGCAGTTCCCATGGCTCTGGTCCAGCGTGTACAGGGCTGGTGCTGTATACATAGTTCTCTTGTGCTGTGTACAGGGCTCTGGTGCTGTGTACAGTTCTGGTGCAGTGTACAGGGCAGGTGCAGTGTACAGCGCTCTGCTGCAGTCTATAGAGTCTGGTGCTGTGTACAGGGATCTGGTGCAGTGTACAGGCTCTGGTGCAGTGGACCGCTGTGGTGCCGTGTACGGCTGGTGCAGGGAACAGGCTGTGATGCAGTTTCCATGGCTGGTCCTGCGTACTGGCTCTGGTGCAGTGTACAGGGCTCTGGTGCTGTGTACATAGTTCTGGTGCAGCGCACAGGGCAGGTGCAGCGTACAGCGCTGGTGCAATTTATAGTCTCTCGTGCTGTGTACAGGGCTTTGGTACTATGTACAGAGTTCTGGTGCAGTGTACAGGGCAGGTGCAGTGTACAGCGCTCTGGTGCAATATATAGTCTGGTGCTGTGTATAGGAATCTGGTGCAGTGTACAGGTTCTGATGCAGTGGACATCGCTGTGGTGCCGTGTACGGCTGGTGCAGTGAGGCTGTGATGCAGTTTCCATGGCTCTGATCCAGTGTGCTATGTACAGGGCTCTGGTGCTGTGTACAGAGTTCTGGTGCATTGTAGAGAGCAGGTGCAGTTTTCAACGCTCTGGTGCAAGGTATAGAGTCTGGTGCTGTGTACAGGGACCTGGTGCAGTGTACTGCGCTGTGGAGCAATGTATAGAGTCTGGTGCTGTGTACAGGGATCTGGTGCAGTGTACAGGCTCTGGTGCAGTGGACATCGCTGTGGTGCCCTGCATGGCTGGTGCAGTGAACAGGCTGTGATGCAGTTTCCATGGCTGGTCCAGCGTGAAGTGTACAGGGCTCTGGTGCTGTATGCAGAGTCTGGTGCTGTCTACAGGGATCTGGTGCAGTGTACAGGGCTGTGGTGCTGTGTACATAGTTCTGGTGCAGCGCACAGGGCACGTGCAGTGTACAGCGCTCTGGTGCAATTTATAAGTCTCTTGTGCTGTGTAAAGGGCTCTGGTGCTCTTTACAGAGTTCTGGTGCAGTGTACAAGGCAGGTGCAGTGTACAGCGCTCTGTTGCAATGCATAGTCTCTTGTGCTGTGTACAGGGCTCTGGTGCTCTGTACAGAGTTCTTGTACAGCGCGCAGGGCAGGTGCAGTGTACAGCGCTCTGGTGCAATTATAAGTCTCTTGTGCTGTGTACAGGGCTCTGGTGCTCTTTACAGAGTTCTGGTGCAGTGTACAAGGCAGGTGCAGTGCACAGCGCTCTGTTGCAATGCATAGTCTCTTGCGCTGTGTACAGGGCTCTGGTGCTCTGTACAGAGTTCTTGTACAGCGCGCAGGGCAGGTGCAGTGTACAGCGCTCTGGTGCAATTTATAAGTCTCTTGTGCTGTGTACAGGGCTCTGGTGCTCTTTACAGAGTTCTGGTGCAGTGTACAAGGCAGGTGCAGTGTACAGCGCTCTGTTACAATGCATAGTCTCTTGTGCTGTGTACAGGGCTCTGGTGCTCTGTGCAGAGATCTTGTACAGCGCGCAGGGCAGGTGCAGTGTACAGCGCTCTGTTGCAATGCATAGTCTCTCGTGCTGTGTACAGGGCTCTGGTACTATGTGCAGAGTACGGCTGGTGCAGTGAACAGGCTGTGATGCAGTTTCCATGGCAGGTCCAGCGTGAAGTGTACAGGGCTCTGGTGCTGTATACAGAGTCTGGTGCTGTCTACAGGGATCTGGTGCAGTGTACAGGGCTGTGGTGCTGTGTACATAGTTCTGGTGCAGCGCACAGGGCACGTGCAGTGTACAGCGCTCTGGTGCAATTTATAAGTCTCTTGTGCTGTGTACAGGGCTCTGGTGCTCTTTACAGAGTTCTGGTGCAGTGTACAAGGCAGGTGCAGTGTACAGCGCTCTGTTGCAATGCATAGTCTCTTGTGCTGTGTACAGGGCTCTGGTGCTCTGTACAGAGTTCTTGTACAGCGCGCAGGGCAGGTGCAGTGTACAGCGCTCTGGTGCAATTTATAAGTCTCTTGTGCTGTGTACAGGGCTCTGGTGCTCTTTACAGAGTTCTGGTGCAGTGTACAAGGCAGTGCAGTGTACAGCGCTCTGTTGCAATGCATAGTCTCCTGTGCTGTGTACAGGGCTCTGGTGCTCTGTACAGAGTTCTTGTACAGCGCGCAGGGCAGGTGCAGTGTACAGCGCTCTGGTGCAATTTATAAGTCTCTTGTGCTGTGTACAGGGCTCTGGTGCTCTTTACAGAGTTCTAGCGCAGTGTACAAGGCAGGTGCAGTGTACAGCGCTCTGTTGCAATGCATAGTCTCTCGTGCTGTGTACAGGGCTCTGGTACTATGTGCAGAGTACGGCTGGTGCAGTGAACAGGCTGTGATGCAGTTTCCATGGCTGGTCCAGCGTGAAGTGTACAGGGCTCTGGTGCTGTATACAGTCTGGTGCTGTCTACAGGGATCTGGTGCAGTGTACAGGGCTGTGGTGCTGTGTACATAGTTCTGGTGCAGCGCACAGGGCACGTGCAGTGTACAGCGCTCTGGTGCAATTCATAAGTCTCTTGTGCTGTGTACAGGGCTCTGGTGCTCTTTACAGAGTTCTGGTGCAGTGTACAAGGCAGGTGCAGTGTACAGCGCTCTGTTGCAATGCATAGTCTCTTGTGCTGTGTACAGGGCTCTGGTGCTCTGTACAGAGTTCTTGTACAGCGCGCAGGGCAGGTGCAGTGTACAGCGCTCTGGTGCAATTTATAAGTCTCTTGTGCTGTGTACAGGGCTCTGGTGCTCTTTACAGAGTTCTGGTGCAGTGTACAAGGCAGTGCAGTGTACAGCGCTCTGTTGCAATGCCTAGTCTCCTGTGCTGTGTTCAGGGCTCTGGTGCTCTGTACAGAGTTCTTGTACAGCGCGCAGGGCAGGTGCAGTGTACAGCGCTCTGGTGCAATTTATAAGTCTCTTGTGCTGTGTACAGGGCTCTGGTGCTCTTTACAGAGTTCTGGTGCAGTGTACAAGGCAGGTGCAGTGTACAGCGCTCTGTTGCAATGCATAGTCTCTCGTGCTGTGTACAGGGCTCTGGTACTATGTGCAGAGTACGGCTGGTGCAGTGAACAGGCTGTGATGCAGTTTCCATGGCTGGTCCAGCGTGAAGTGTACAGGGCTCTGGTGCTGTATACAGAGTCTGGTGCTGTCTACAGGGATCTGGTGCAGTGTACAGGGCTGTGGTGCTGTGTACATAGTTCTGGTGCAGCGCACAGGGCACGTGCAGTGTACAGCGCTCTGGTGCAATTTATAAGTCTCTTGTGCTGTGTACAGGGCTCTGGTGCTCATTACAGAGTTCTGGTGCAGTGTACAAGGCAGGTGCAGTGTACAGCGCTCTGTTGCAATGCATAGTCTCTTGTGCTGTGTACAGGGCTCTGGTGCTCTGTACAGAGTTCTTGTACAGCGCGCAGGGCAGGTGCAGTGTACAGCGCTCTGGTGCAATTTATAAGTCTCTTGTGCTGGGTACAGGGCTCTGGTGCTCTTTACAGAGTTCTGGTGCAGTGTAGAAGGCAGGTGCAGTGTACAGCGCTCTGTTGCAATGCATAGTCTCTTGTGCTGTGTACAGGGCTCTGGTGCTCTTTACAGAGTTCTGGTGCAGTGTACAAGGCAGGTGCAGTGTACAGCGCTCTGTTGCAATGCATAGTCTCTTGTGCTGTGTACAGGGCTCTGGTGCTGTGTACAGAGTTCTGGTGCAGTGTACAGGGCAGGTGCAGTGTACAGCGTTCTGGTGCAATGTATAGAGTCTGGTGCTGTCTACAGGGACCTGGTGCAGTGTACAAGGCTCTGGTGCTGTGTACATAGTTCTGGTGCAGTGTACAGGGCAGGTGCAGTATTCAGCGCTCTGGTGCAATGTATAGTCTGGTGCATTGATCTGGTGCAGTGCACAGGCTCTGGTGCAGGGGATATCGCTGTGGTGCCGTGTACGGCTGGTGCAGTGAACAGGCTGTGATGCAGTTCCCATGGCTCTGGTCCAGCGTGTACAGGGCTGGTGCTGTATACATAGTTCTCTTGTGCTGTGTACAGGGCTCTGGTGCTGTGTACAGTTCTGGTGCAGTGTACAGGGCAGGTGCAGTGTACAGCGCTCTGCTGCAGTCTATAGAGTCTGGTGCTGTGTACAGGGATCTGGTGCAGTGTACAGGCTCTGGTGCAGTGGACCGCTGTGGTGCCGTGTACGGCTGGTGCAGGGAACAGGCTGTGATGCAGTTTCCATGGCTGGTCCTGCGTACTGGCTCTGGTGCAGTGTACAGGGCTCTGGTGCTGTGTACATAGTTCTGGTGCAGCGCACAGGGCAGGTGCAGCGTACAGCGCTGGTGCAATTTATAGTCTCTCGTGCTGTGTACAGGGCTTTGGTACTATGTACAGAGTTCTGGTGCAGTGTACAGGGCAGGTGCAGTGTACAGCGCTCTGGTGCAATATATAGTCTGGTGCTGTGTATAGGAATCTGGTGCAGTGTACAGGTTCTGATGCAGTGGACATCGCTGTGGTGCCGTGTACGGCTGGTGCAGTGAGGCTGTGATGCAGTTTCCATGGCTCTGGTCCAGTGTGCTATGTACAGGGCTCTGGTGCTGTGTACAGAGTTCTGGTGCATTGTAGAGAGCAGGTGCAGTTTTCAACGCTCTGGTGCAAGGTATAGAGTCTGGTGCTGTGTACAGGGACCTGGTGCAGTGTACTGCGCTGTGGAGCAATGTATAGAGTCTGGTGCTGTGTACAGGGATCTGGTGCAGTGTACAGGCTCTGGTGCAGTGGACATCGCTGTGGTGCCCTGCATGGCTGGTGCAGTGAACAGGCTGTGATGCAGTTTCCATGGCTGGTCCAGCGTGAAGTGTACAGGGCTCTGGTGCTGTATGCAGAGTCTGGTGCTGTCTACAGGGATCTGGTGCAGTGTACAGGGCTGTGGTGCTGTGTACATAGTTCTGGTAGCAGCGCACAGGGCACGTGCAGTGTACAGCGCTCTGGTGCAATTTATAAGTCTCTTGTGCTGTGTACAGGGCTCTGGTGCTCTTTACAGAGTTCTGGTGCAGTGTACAAGGCAGGTGCAGTGTACAGCGCTCTGTTGCAATGCATAGTCTCTTGTGCTGTGTACAGGGCTCTGGTGCTCTGTACAGAGTTCTTGTACAGCGCGCAGGGCAGGTGCAGTGTACAGCGCTCTGGTGCAATTATAAGTCTCTTGTGCTGTGTACAGGGCTCTGGTGCTCTTTATAGAGTTCTGGTGCAGTGTACAAGGCAGGTGCAGTACAGCGCTCTGTTGCAATGCATAGTCTCTTGCGCTGTGTACAGGGCTCTGGTGCTCTGTACAGAGTTCTTGTACAGCGCGCAGGGCAGGTGCAGTGTACAGCGCTCTGGTGCAATTTATAAGTCTCTTGTGCTGTGTACAGGGCTCTGGTGCTCTTTACAGAGTTCTGGTGCAGTGTACAAGGCAGGTGCAGTGTACAGCGCTCTGTTGCAATGCATAGTCTCTTGCGCTGTGTACAGGGCTCTGGTGCTCTGTACAGAGTTCTTGTACAGCGCGCAGGGCAGGTGCAGTGTACAGCGCTCTGGTGCAATTTATAAGTCTCTTGTGCTGTGTACAGGGCTCTGGTGCTCTTTACAGAGTTCTGGTGCAGTGTACAAGGCAGGTGCAGTGTACAGCGCGCTGTTACAATGCATAGTCTCTTGTGCTGTGTACAGGGCTCTGGTGCTCTGTGCAGAGATCTTGTACAGCGCGCAGGGCAGGTGCAGTGTACAGCGCTCTGTTGCAATGCATAGTCTCTCGTGCTGTGTACAGGGCTCTGGTACTATGTGCAGAGTACGGCTGGTGCAGTGAACAGGCTGTGATGCAGTTTCCATGGCTGGTCCAGCGTGAAGTGTACAGGGCTCTGGTGCTGTATACAGTCTGGTGCTGTCTACAGGGATCTGGTGCAGTGTACAGGGCTGTGGTGCTGTGTACATAGTTCTGGTGCAGCGCACAGGGCACGTGCAGTGTACAGCGCTCTGGTGCAATTTATAAGTCTCTTGTGCTGTGTACAGGGCTCTGGTGCTCTTTACAGAGTTCTGGTGCAGTGTACAAGGCAGGTGCAGTGTACAGCGCTCTGTTGCAATGCATAGTCTCTTGTGCTGTGTACAGGGCTCTGGTGCTCTGTACAGAGTTCTTGTACAGCGCGCAGGGCAGGTGCAGTGTACAGCGCTCTGGTGCAATTTATAAGTCTCTTGTGCTGTGTACAGGGCTCTGGTGCTCTTTACAGAGTTCTGGTGCAGTGTACAAGGCAGTGCAGTGTACAGCGCTCTGTTGCAATGCATAGTCTCCTGTGCTGTGTTCAGGGCTCTGGTGCTCTGTACAGAGTTCTTGTACAGCGCGCAGGGCAGGTGCAGTGTACAGCGCTCTGGTGCAATTTATAAGTCTCTTGTGCTGTGTACAGGGCTCTGGTGCTCTTTACAGAGTTCTGGTGCAGTGTACAAGGCAGGTGCAGTGTACAGCGCTCTGTTGCAATGCATAGTCTCTCGTGCTGTGTACAGGGCTCTGGTACTATGTGCAGAGTACGGCTGGTGCAGTGAACAGGCTGTGATGCAGTTTCCATGGCTGGTCCAGCGTGAAGTGTACAGGGCTCTGGTGCTGTATACAGAGTCTGGTGCTGTCTACAGGGATCTGGTGCAGTGTACAGGGCTGTGGTGCTGTGTACATAGTTCTGGTGCAGCGCACAGGGCACGTGCAGTGTACAGCGCTCTGGTGCAATTTATAAGTCTCTTGTGCTGTGTACAGGGCTCTGGTGCTCATTACAGAGTTCTGGTGCAGTGTACAAGGCAGATGCAGTGTACAGCGCTCTGTTGCAATGCATAGTCTCTTGTGCTGTGTACAGGGCTCTGGTGCTCTGTACAGAGTTCTTGTACAGCGCGCAGGGCAGGTGCAGTGTACAGCGCTCTGGTGCAATTTATAAGTCTCTTGTGCTGGGTACAGGGCTCTGGTGCTCTTTACAGAGTTCTGGTGCAGTGTAGAAGGCAGGTGCAGTGTACAGCGCTCTGGTGCAATTTATAGTCTCTTGTGTTGTGTACAGGGCTCTGGTGCTCTGTACAGAGTTCTGGTGTAGTGTACAAGGCAGGCGCAGTGTACAGCGCTCTGTTTCAATGCATAGAGTCTGGTGCTGTGTACAGGGACCTGGTGCTGTGTACAGAGTTCTGGTGCAGTGTACAGGGCAGGTGCAGTGTACAGCGCTCTGGTGCAGTGTTTAGAGTCTGGTGCTGTCTACAGTGATCTGGTGCAGTGTACCGGGCTCTGGTGCTGTGTACATAGTTCTGGTGCAATGTACAGGGCAGGTGCAGTATACAGCGCTCTGGTGCAATGTATAGTCTGGTGATTTATATAGGGATCTTGTGCAGTGCACAGGCTCTGGTGCAGTGGACATCGCTGTGGTGCCGTGTACGGCTGGTGCAGTGAACAGGCTGTGATGCAGTTCCCATGGCTCTGGTCCAGCGTGTACAGGGCTGGTGCTGTATACATAGTTCTCTTGTGCTGTGTACAGGGCTCTGGTGCTGTGTAATGAGTTCTGGTGCAGTGTACAGGGCAGGTGCCGTGTACAGCGCTCTGGTGCAATGTATAGGGTCTGGTGCCGTGTACAGCGCTCTGGTGCAATGTATAGGGTCTGGTGCAGTGGACCGCTGTGGTGCCGCGAACGGCTGGCGCAGTGAACAGGCTGTGATGCAGTTTCCATGGCTGGTCCAGCGTACTGGCTCTGGTGCAGTGTACAGGGCTCCGGTGCTGTGTACATAGTTCTGGTTCAGCGCACAGGGCAGGTGCAGTGTACAGCGCTGGTGCAATTTATAGTCTCTCGTGCTGTGTACAGGGCTCTGGTACTATGTACAGAGTTCTGGTGCAGTGTACAGGGCAGGTGCAGTGTACAGCGCTCTGGTGCAATATATAGTCTGGTGCTGTGTATAGGAATCTGGTGCAGTGTACAGGTTCTGATGCAGTGGACATCGCTGTGGTGCCGTGTACGGCTGGTGCAGTGAGGCTGTGATGCAGTTTCCATGGCTCTGGTCCAGTGTGCTATGTACAGGGCTCTGGTGCTGTGTACAGAGTTCTGGTGCATTGTAGAGAGCAGGTGCAGTTTTCAACGCTCTGGTGCAAGGTATAGAGTCTGGTGCTGTGTACAGGGACCTGGTGCAGTGTACTGCGCTGTGGAGCAATGTATAGAGTCTGGTGCTGTGTACAGGGATCTGGTGCAGAGTACAGGCTCTGGTGCAGTGGACATCGCTGTGGTGCCCTGCATGGCTGGTGCAGTGAACAGGCTGTGATGCAGTTTCCATGGCTGGTCCAGCGTGAAGTGTACAGGGCTCTGGTGCTGTATGCAGAGTCTGGTGCTGTCTACAGGGATCTGGTGCAGTGTACAGGGCTGTGGTGCTGTGTACATAGTTCTGGTGCAGCGCACAGGGCACGTGCAGTGTACAGCGCTCTGGTGCAATTTATAAGTCTCTTGTGCTGTGTACAGGGCTCTGGTGCTCTTTACAGAGTTCTGGTGCAGTGTACAAGGCAGGTGCAGTGTACAGCGCTCTGTTGCAATGCATAGTCTCTTGTGCTGTGTACAGGGCTCTGGTGCTCTGTACAGAGTTCTTGTACAGCGCGCAGGGCAGGTGCAGTGTACAGCGCTCTGGTGCAATTATAAGTCTCTTGTGCTGTGTACAGGGCTCTGGTGCTCTTTATAGAGTTCTGGTGCAGTGTACAAGGCAGGTGCAGTACAGCGCTCTGTTGCAATGCATAGTCTCTTGCGCTGTGTACAGGGCTCTGGTGCTCTGTACAGAGTTCTTGTACAGCGCGCAGGGCAGGTGCAGTGTACAGCGCTCTGGTGCAATTTATAAGTCTCTTGTGCTGTGTACAGGGCTCTGGTGCTCTTTACAGAGTTCTGGTGCAGTGTACAAGGCAGGTGCAGTGTACAGCGCTCTGTTGCAATGCATAGTCTCTTGCGCTGTGTACAGGGCTCTGGTGCTCTGTACAGAGTTCTTGTACAGCGCGCAGGGCAGGTGCAGTGTACAGCGCTCTGGTGCAATTTATAAGTCTCTTGTGCTGTGTACAGGGCTCTGGTGCTCTTTACAGAGTTCTGGTGCAGTGTACAAGGCAGGTGCAGTGTACAGCGCTCTGTTGCAATGCATAGTCTCTTGTGCTGTGTACAGGGCTCTGGTGCTCTGTACAGAGTTCTTGTACAGCGCGCAGGGCAGGTGCAGTGTACAGCGCTCTGGTGCAATTTATAAGTCTCTTGTGCTGTGTACAGGGCTCTGGTGCTCTTTACAGAGTTCTGGTGCAGTGTACAAGGCAGGTGCAGTGTACAGCGCTCTGTTGCAATGCATAGTCTCTTGTGCTGTGTACAGGGCTCTGGTGCTCTGTACAGTGTTCTTGTACAGCGCGCAGGGCAGGTGCAGTGTACAGCGCTCTGGTGCAATTTGTAAGTCTCTTGTGCTGTGTACAGGGCTCTGGTGCTCTTTACAGAGTTCTGGTGCAGTGTACAAGGCAGGTGCAGTGTACAGCGCTCTGTTGCAATGCATAGTCTCTTGTGCTGTGTACAGGGCTCTGGTACTATGTACAGAGTACGGCTGGTGCAGTGAACAGGCTGTGATGCAGTTTCCATCGCTCTCGTCCACCGTGAAGTGTACAGGGCTCTGGTGCTGTATACATAGGTCTAGTGCAGCGCACAGGGCACGTGCAGTGTACAGCGCTCTGGTGCAGTGTATAGAGTTCTGGTGCAGTGTACCGGGCAGGTGCAGCGTACAGCGCTCTGGTGCAATGTATAGAGTCTAGTACAGGGATCTGGTGCTGAGTACAGGGATCTGGTGCAGTGTACAGGTTTTGGTGCAGTGGACCGCTGTAGTGTCGTGTACGGCTGGTGCAGTGAACATGCTGCGATGCAGTTTCCATGGCTCTCGTCCAGCGTGCAGTGTACAGGGCTCTGGTGCTGTGTAAATAGTTCTGGTGCAGCGCACAGGGCAGGTGCAGTGTACAGCGCTCTGGTGCAATATATAGTCTCTTGTGCTGTGTACAGGGCTCTGGTGCTGTACAGAGTTCTGGTGCAGTGTACAGGGCAGGTGCAGTGTACAGCTCTCTGGTACAATGTATAGAGTCTAGTGCTGTATACAGGGATCTGGTGAAGTGTTCAGGCTCTGGTGTGTTCAGGCTCTGGTGCAGTGTACAAGGCAGGTGCAGTGTACAGCGCTCTGTTGCAATGCATAGTCTCTTGTGCTGTGTACAGGGCTCTGGTGCTCTGTACAGAGTTCTTGTACAGCGCGCAGGGCAGGTGCAGTGTACAGCGCTCTGGTGCAATTTATAAGTCTCTTGTGCTGTGTACAGGGCTCTGGTGCTCTGTACAGAGTTCTGGTGCAGTGTACAAGGCAGGTGCAGTGTACAGCTCTCTGTTGCAATGCAGAGTCTGGTGCTGTGTACAGGGATCTGGTGCTGTATACATAGGTCTGGTGCAGCGCACAGGGCACGTGCAGTGTACAGCGCTCTGGTGCAATTTATAGTCTCTTGTGCTGTGTACAGGGCTCTGGTGCTCTTTACAGAGTTCTGGTGCAGTGTGCAAGGCAGGTGCAGTGTACAGCGCTCTGGTGCAATTTATAGTCTCTCGTACTGTCTACAGGGCTCTGGTACTATGTACAGAGTACGGCTGGTGCAGTGAACAGGCTGTGATGCAGTTTCCATCGCTCTGGTCCAGCGTGAAGTGTACAGGGCTCTGGTGCTGTATACATAGGTCTGGTGCAGCGCACAGGGCACGTGCAGTGTACAGCGCTCTGGTGCAGTGTATAGAGTCTGGTGCAGTGTACAGGTTCTGGTGCAGTGGACCGCTGTGGTGCCGTGTACGGCTGGTGCGAACTGGCCAGCGCACAGGGCACGTGCAGTGTACAACGCTCTGGTGCTCTGTACAGAGTTCTGGTGCAGTGTACCGGGCAGGTGCAGCGTACAGCGCTCTGGTGCAATGTATAGAGTCTAGTACAGGGATCTGGTGCTGAGTACAGGGATCTGGTGCAGTGTACAGGCTTTGGTGCAGTGGACCGCTGTGGTGTCGTGTACGGCTGGTGCAGTGAACATGCTGCGATGCAGTTTCCATGGCTCTCGTCCAGCGTGCAGTGTACAGGGCTCTGGTGCTGTGTAAATAGTTCTGGTGCAGCGCACAGGGCACGTGCAGTGTACAGCGCTCTGGTACAATTTATAGTCTCTTGTGCTGTGTACAGGGCTCTGGTGCTGTGTACAGATTTCTGTTGCAGTGTACCGGGCAGGTGCAGCGTACAGCGCTCTGGTGCAATGTATAGAGTCTAGTGCTGTGTACAGGGATCTGGTGCAGTGTACATGGATCTGGTGCAGTGGACATAGTTCTGGTGCAGTGTACAGGGCAGGTGCAGTGTACAGCGCTCTGCTGCAATTCTATAGAGTCTGGTGCTATGTACAGGGCTCTGGTGCTGTGTAGCTAGTTCTGGTGTAGTGTACAGGGCAGGTGCAGTATTCAGCGCTCTGGTGCAATGTATAGTCTGGTGCATTGATCTGGTGCAGTGCACAGGCTCTGGTGCAGTGGATATCGCTGTGGTGCCGTGTACGGCTGGTGCAGTGAACAGGCTGTGATGCAGTTCCCATGGCTCTGGTCCAGCGTGTACAGGGCTGGTGCTGTATACATAGTTCTCTGGTGCAGTGTACAGGGCTCTGGTGCTGTGTACATAGTTCTGGTGCAGCGCACAGGGCAGGTGCAGTGTACAGCGCTCTGCTGCAGTCTATAGAGTCTGGTGCTGTGTACAGGGATCTGGTGCAGTGTACAGGCTCTGGTGCAGTGGACCGCTGTGCTGCCGTGTACGGCTGGTGCAGTGAACAGGCTGTGATGCAGTTTCCATGGCTGGTCCTGCGTACTGGCTCTGGTGCAGTGTACAGGGCTCTGGTGCTGTGTACATAGTTCTGGTGCAGCGCACAGGGCAGGTGCAGCGTACAGCGCTCTGGTGCAATTTATAGTCTCTCGTGCTGTGTACAGGGCTCTGGTACTATGTACAGAGTTCTGGTGCAGTGTACAGGGCAGGTGCAGTGTACAGCGCTCTGGTGCAATATATAGTCTGGTGCTGTGTATAGGAATCTGGTGCAGTGTACAGGTTCTGATGCAGTGGACATCGCTGTGGTGCCGTGTACGGGTGGTGCAGTGAGGCTGTGATGCAGTTTCCATGGCTCTGGTCCAGTGTGCTGTGTACAGGGCTCTGGTGCTGTGTACAGAGTTCTGGTGCAGTTTAGAGAGCAGGTGCAGTTTTCAACGCTCTGGTGCAAGGTATAGAGTCTGGTGCTGTGTACAGGGACCTGGTGCAGTGTACAGAGTTCTGGAGCAGTGTACAGAGTGGTGCTGTGTACAGGGATCTGGTGCAGTGTACAGGCTCTGGTGCAGTGGACATCGCTGTGGTGCCGTGTACGGCTGGTGCAGTGAACAGGCTGTGATGCAGTTTCCATGGCTGGTCCAGCGTGAAGTGTACAGGGCTCTGGTGCTGTATACAGAGTCTGGTGCTGTCTACAGGGAGCTGGTGCAGTGTACAGGGCTGTGGTGCTGTGTACATAGTTCTGGTGCAGCGCACAGGGCACGTGCAGTGTACAGCGCTCTGGTGCAATTTATAAGTCTCTTGTGCTGTGTACAGGGCTCTGGTGCTCTGTACAGAGTTCTTGTACAGCGCGCAGGGCAGGTGCAGTGTACAGCGCTCCGGTGCAATTTATAAGTCTCTTGTGCTGTGTACAGGGCTCTGGTGCTCTGTACAGAGTTCTTGTACAGCGCGCAGGGCAGGTGCAGTGTACAGCGCTCTGGTGCAATTTATAAGTCTCTTGTGCTGTGTACAGGGCTCTGGTGCTCTTTACAGAGTTCTGGTGCAGTGTACAAGGCAGGTGCAGTGTATAGCGCTCTGTTGCAATGCATAGTCTCTTGTGCTGTGTACAGGGCTCTGGTGCTCTGTACAGAGATCTTGTACAGCGCGCAGGGCAGGTGCAGTGTACAGCGCTCTGGTGCAATTTATAGTCTCTCGTACTGTCTACAGGGCTCTGGTACTATGTACAGAGTACGGCTGGTGCAGTGAACAGGCTGTGATGCAGTTTCCATGGCTGGTCCAGCGTGAAGTGTACAGGGCTCTGGTGCTGTATACAGAGTCTGGTGCTGTCTACAGGGATCTGGTGCAGTGTACAGGGCTGTGGTGCTGTGTACATAGTTCTGGTGCAGCGCACAGGGCACGTGCAGTGTACAGCGCTCTGGTGCAATTTATAAGTCTCGTGTGCTGTGTACAGGGCTCTGGTGCTCTTTACAGAGTTCTGGTGCAGTGTACAAGGCAGGTGCAGTGTACAGCGCTCTGTTGCAATGCATAGTCTCTTGTGCTGTGTACAGGGCTCTGGTGCTCTGTACAGAGTTCTTGTACAGCGCGCAGGGCAGGTGCAGTGTACAGCGCTCTGGTGCAATTTATGTCTCTTGTACTGTGTACAGGGCTCTGGTGCTCTTTACAGAGTTCTGGTGCAGTGTACAAGGCAGGTGCAGTGTACAGCGCTCTGTTGCAATGCATAGTCTCTTCTGCTGTGTGCAGGGCTCTGGTGCTCTGTACAGAGTTCTTGTACAGCGCGCAGGGCAGGTGCAGTGTACAGCGCTCTGGTGCAATTTGTAAGTCTCTTGTGCTGTGTACAGGGCTCTGGTGCTCTTTACAGAGTTCTGGTGCAGTGTACAAGGCAGGTGCAGTGTACAGCGCTCTGTTGCAATGCATAGTCTCTTGTGCTGTGTACAGGGCTCTGGTACTATGTACAGAGTACGGCTGGTGCAGTGAACAGGCTGTGATGCAGTTTCCATCGCTCTCGTCCACCGTGAAGTGTACAGGGCTCTGGTGCTGTATACATAGGTCTAGTGCAGCGCACAGGGCACGTGCAGTGTACAGCGCTCTGGTGCAGTGTATAGAGTCTGGTGCAGTGTACAGGTTCTGGTGCAGTGGACCGCTGTGGTGCCGTGTACGGCTGGTGCGAACTGGCCAGCGCACAGGGCACGTGCAGTGTACAGCGCTCTGGTGCTCTGTACAGAGTTCTGGTGCAGTGTACCGGGCAGGTGCAGCGTACAGCGCTCTGGTGCAATGTATAGAGTCTAGTACAGGGATCTGGTGCTGAGTACAGGGATCTGGTGCAGTGTACACGCTTTGGTGCAGTGGACCGCTGTGGTGTCGTGTACGGCTGGTGCAGTGAACATGCTGCGATGCAGTTTCCATGGCTCTCGTCCAGCGTGCAGTGTACAGGGCTCTGGTGCTGTGTAAATAGTTCTGGTGCAGCGCACAGGGCACGTGCAGTGTACAGCGCTCTGGTACAATTTATAGTCTCTTGTGCTCTGTACAGGGCTCTGGTGCTGTGTACAGAGTTCTGGTGCAGTGTACAGGGCAGGTGCAGTGTACAGCGTTCTGGTGCAATGTATAGAGTCTGCTGCTGTCTACAGGGACCTGGTGCAGTGTACAAGGCTCTGGTGCTGTGTACATAGTTCTGGTGCAGTGTACAGGGCAGGTGCAGTGTACAGCGCTCTGCTGCAATCTATAGAGTCTGGTGCTATGTACAGGGCTCTGGTGCTGTGTAGCTAGTTCTGGTGTAGTGTACAGGGCAGGTGCAGTATTCAGCGCTCTGGTGCAATGTATAGTCTGGTGCATTGATCTGGTGCAGTGCACAGGCTCTGGTGCAGTGGATATCGCTGTGGTGCCGTGTACGGCTGGTGCAGTGAACAGGCTGTGATGCAGTTCCCATGGCTCTGGTCCAGCGTGTACAGGGCTGGTGCTGTATACATAGTTCTCTTGTGCTGTGTACAGGGCTCTGGTGCTGTGTACAGTTCTGGTGCAGTGTACAGGGCAGGTGCAGTGTACAACGCTCTGCTGCAGTCTATAGAGTCTGGTGCTGTGTACAGGGATCTGGTGCAGTGTACAGGCTCTGGTGCAGTGGACCGCTGTGGTGCCGTGTACGGCTGGTGCAGGGAACAGGCTGTGATGCAGTTTCCATGGCTGGTCCTGCGTACTGGCTCTGGTGCAGTGTACAGGGCTCTGGTGCTGTGTACATAGTTCTGGTGCAGCGCACAGGGCAGGTGCAGCGTACAGCGCTCTGGTGCAATTTATAGTCTCTCGTGCTGTGTACAGGGCTTTGGTACTATGTACAGAGTTCTGGTGCAGTGTACAGGGCAGGTGCAGTGTACAGCGCTCTGGTGCAATATATAGTCTGGTGCTGTGTATAGGAATCTGGTGCAGTGTACAGGTTCTGATGCAGTGGACATCGCTGTGGTGCCGTGTACGGCTGGTGCAGTGAGGCTGTGATGCAGTTTCCATGGCTCTGGTCCAGTGTGCTATGTACAGGGCTCTGGTGCTGTGTACAGAGTTCTGGTGCATTGTAGAGAGCAGGTGCAGTTTTCAACGCTCTGGTGCAAGGTATAGAGTCTGGTGCTGTGTACAGGGACCTGGTGCAGTGTACTGAGCTGTGGAGCAATGTATAGAGTCTGGTGCTGTGTACAGGGATCTGGTGCAGTGTACAGGCTCTGGTGCAGTGGACATCGCTGTGGTGCCCTGCATGGCTGGTGCAGTGAACAGGCTGTGATGCAGTTTCCATGGCTGGTCCAGCGTGAAGTGTACAGGGCTCTGGTGCTGTATACAGAGTCTGGTGCTGTCTACAGGGAGCTGGTGCAGTGTACAGGGCTGTGGTGCTGTGTACATAGTTCTGGTGCAGCGCACAGGGCACGTGCAGTGTACAGCGCTCTGGTGCAATTTATAAGTCTCTTGTGCTGTGTACAGGGCTCTGGTGCTCTGTACAGAGTTCTTGTACAGCGCGCAGGGCAGGTGCAGTGTACAGCGCTCTGGTGCAATTTATGTCTCTTGTACTGTGTACAGGGCTCTGGTGCTCTTTACAGAGTTCTGGTGCAGTGTACAAGGCAGGTGCAGTGTACAGCGCTCTGTTGCAATGCATAGTCTCTTCTGCTGTGTGCAGGGCTCTGGTGCTCTGTACAGAGTTCTTGTACAGCGCGCAGGGCAGGTGCAGTGTACAGCGCTCTGGTGCAATTTATAAGTCTCTTGTGCTGTGTACAGGGCTCTGGTGCTCTTTACAGAGTTCTGGTGCAGTGTACAAGGCAGGTGCAGTGTACAGCGCTCTGTTGCAATGCATAGTCTCTTGTGCTGTGTACAGGGCTCTGGTGCTCTTTACAGAGTTCTGGTGCAGTGTACAAGGCAGGTGCAGTGTACAGCGCTCTGTTGCAATGCATAGTCTCTTGTGCTGTGTACAGGGCTCTGGTGCTCTGTACAGAGTTCTTGTACAGCGCGCAGGGCAGGTGCAGTGTACAGCGCTCTGGTGCAATTTATAAGTCTCTTGTGCTGTGTACAGGGCTCTGGTGCTCTTTACAGAGTTCTGGTGCAGTGTACAAGGCAGGTGC